>NC_053431.1:55428050-55732349 GCF_007990345.1 Gossypium hirsutum
ACTCAAACTTTGGAAAAATTACAATTTTGCCCCTAAACTTTTGCACATTTACACTTTTGCCCCTAGGCTCGGGAATTAAACTTCATCCCTTATTATTATGTTTTATGACATGCTGATTACTTTTCCCTTCTATGGCAACATCAAATTCTCACTCTAACAATACTTATGACTATTAGGTATTTTTACCATTTAAGCCCTTTTACTCGTTTTCACTCAAAATCGAGTAGCACAAGTTGTCTAACATAATTTAAAACCTCATATTCTACTATAAAGCAGAAAAATAAACACATTTCACCTATGGCTATTTTTCCAAATATGAACCCTAGCTTAAATTATTGCTAGAATAAGCTTAATCAAATTACCGGGATTCAAAAAACGTAAAGAACTTGAAAAACGGGGTTATAACGGACTTACTATTGAGCTTGGAAAGCTTGAAAACTCTAGCCATGGCTTCCCCCATGCTAATTTCGGCCTCCATGAGAAAGATGAGTCAATTTTGGCTTTATTTTCCCTTTTTATTTCTTTTAATACCAAATGACCAAAATGCCCTTCCTTACTAAACTTTGAAAAATTCCATCTATGTCCAATTTTTTTCCATCACTTAGAAATTGGTCAAATTTCTATTTAAGACCTCCTAATTAATATTTCAAAGCAATTTCATACTAGAAACTTCTAGAATGCAAGTTTTGTAACTTATTCAATTTAGTCCCTAACTTCAAATTGAGCACTTTATGCATAGAATTTCTTCACGAAATTTTTACACAATCATGCAATCATATCATAGACCTCAAAATAATCATAAAATAATTATTTCTATCTCAGATTTTGTGGTCCCGAAACCTCTGTTCCAATTAGACCCAATTTTGGGCTATTACATATAAGGTCCTTTCCATCGAAATCGAATTAAATAGAGACACTTTCTGACCTTATTTGAACTCATGAGGTTGTATACGATTATCATGTCATCTCTTATATTTTTCTTTACACAACTTAGCATTCTCAAACCTCAAACCCCATGGAACAATCCACACGCCCCTATTCCCTAGATCAGTAGGCCTTTTATGACATGTTTTCCCCACAATTATTTAAAAACCTACTGTCTAGAGTCAAAGATTTATTCCCTAAAAACAAAACTTTTTGCACATGTCCAGGCTTGAACCTAAGACTTCTTGGACTCTTCCCAGGATACTTAATCACTGAAGCAGATACACAATTGTGTCATTAACATACAAAAATAAATACTAAGATTTTATGGCATTACAACTCTACCCCCTAAAAGAAAATTTCGGCCTCGAAATTTACCTGATCAGAACAGATGAGGGTATTATCATCGCATCGCCTCCTCGGGTTCCTACGTGGCATCCTCTAAGTTGTGATTATGCCAAAGTACCTTAACTAGTAGGATAGACTTCTTTCTTAACACTTTTACATCACGGTCTAATATCTGAACTGGCTCCTCCTCAAAAGTCAAATCTAGTTTAACCTCTATCTCCTCAGTCGAAATAACATGCGTGGGATCAGAGTGGTAGCGCCTCAACATAGAATCTTGCCCAACTCCGGAGGTAACTCTAACTGGTAGGAAACTGGTCCCACAAGTTTCAGTATGCGGTAAGGGCCAATAAACCTAGGGCTCAACTTACCCTTCTGCCCAAATCTCAGTACTTTCTTCCATGGTGAGACCTTGAGAAACACGAAGTCCCCTACAAAATACTCAATCTCCTTACGCTTCAAATCCGCAAACAACTTCTATCTGTCCGATGCTGCCTTCAGTCAATCCCGAATTAGTCTAAATTTATCCTCAGTATCAAAAACTAACTCAAGGCCCAGAACTCGCTACTCGCCCAACTCAGTCCAACATGAAGGAGTACGACACATACGACCATATAATGCCTCGTAAGGTGATCACGTGATTTTGTGTGATGAGTTTTATAATTTATAATTAATCATTCTTGAAACTAACTATTATCGCAATGTAGGCAAGTGTACCTATCGAATAGTACTATAGTTTTAGCAAGACCAGATTGTCGAACCCAAAGGAACTAAAAGTACGAGTAATGACTGTCTTTTTATTATCTAGCCTAAAATAAGGTGATTTTCTTTTAACTAACTAATTAACTAATTTAAGAATTCACAGAGAATGGAATTGGGGGATTACTTTTGGAAAACGATTGAATTAAGACAATATCTAAGGAAAAATCCACCTAGACTGTACTTGTTTTCTGGCTCCGAATCGGATGATTTATTCATTTAACTTGTTCCGTAGAGATCCCTAAGTTATGTTATTATCCCTATTCAAGACTAATAACATCTAATCCCAGGATTGAATAATTGAGACTTATCTCTAATTAACACTCTAGGGTTGTATTAACTCGATCTATGGATCCTCCTATTAGGTTTCACCCTAATCTGGCAAAATCTTGTCATCCTATCTCTAGGCGCGCAATCAACTCCGCTTAATTATGACAAATGTACTCTTAAACAGGGTCTATTCCTCCTCTGGATAAGGGCTTATCTTGAATCAGTATCCTGGGATATCAAAATAAGAATTAAGAACACATAATTAAGAACAAGTTAAATATTTATCATATAATTCAGAAAATAATATCAAGATTCGTCCATTCCCCTTAGGTATTTAGGGGATTTAGTTCATAACTAAAAAGGAAAATATCTCAAAAGAATAACGAATACAAAACATAAAGAAAACCCAAAACTCTTGAAGGGAAGTTGAGGGGAAATCTTCAGTCTTGATGATGAACCAGCTTCTGAGATGGATCAATCAGCTTTCTTCGAGTAATTCCTTCCTCCCTCTCTGTGTGTCCCCTTACTTTCCTCCTCTAGGGTGTATTTATAGGCTTTAGAATGCCTAGAAGCCCTCAAAATTGGCCTTTTCCAAATTCGACTCAACTTGGGCTCGGTAGGGACACGTCCGTGTGAGTCGTGCTTCGAATCTGCCAAATTGACATGGTTGTGTGGTCTGCCCGTGTGAGATGGTCTAGGCCATGTTGAATTCGTACTTTGGCCCATTTTTCTCTATTTTTGGCCCATTTCTCGTTCCTTTCGCTCTCCCATGCTCTCCTAAGAATAAAACATGAAATTAAAGCATTAGGAGCATCGAATTCACCAATTATAATGGGAAATTATCCATAAAATGCGTTAAACATGGGGTAAAAGTATGTATAAATTACGGTTTATCAAATACCTCCACACTTACGCATTTGCTTGTCCTCAAGCAAAATTCTCAACTCATAATCAAAATAAATTCTTCTCAATTTATAATTTCTATCGATAATATCTCAAAATAATCCATAGGTAATCATACATTAAGAATTCAACTAAAAGAACATCACAGTTTCAATCATTCCAAGTTGAGCATTTTATTTTGAAAACATAGGTGTCTCCCCTCGTCTAGGTAATTACCTTGTATTCAAAATCTCACAGAGTTTTACATCTTCACTAAAAATTCACTCAAATCACTCGAGGTGTTTAAGGAAAATAAATGAAGCACTCAATAGTCAATAATGAAAAGTTATTACCATAGGCTTGCATGAAAATCAAATCTCCACCACTATAATTTGACATGATACATCAATCAAACGGTCTTTAGAAGGAAGTAATGTGGCTTGGTTAGGGGTGTGGTCACAAGCTGAAAGAAAAGGTTAGAATCGAGATTGACTTGAAAATTTTGCCTAACTAGAAAAATAGCTAGTCATCAATTGCGTACAATAGAGCTTTTCTCAGAAGATGAAATTTAACTTCTTTAGCTCAGAAGATTACTACTATTAATATTTATACACATTTCTTTTAAGAACAAGTTAAATACAAAGTAGAATAAAACTTAGCTAAGCAACTATTTCAATTCCAATCTCGACAAAAAATTGGGGATCAAATTAATTTAAGGGATTTCAACAATAATGGGTTAAGGTAACATATTAAGGGTAATACAAGAAATGGCTTGTTAGCTCAACGAGGTTTACTAAGGGTTAATCGTGGAGGTAGGCTTTTCATGGCATGAGTGGGTTAATCCTAAGTGCCTTTCTCATTTTGACATATCAAATCAAATGGTGTGGTCTTGACAAGCATAATCAAGCAAGTTCTAGAATAACAGTTCAATACTGACGCGCTCAAAGCAATAATAAAAGTGAGCATGAAAGAATTAATGATGCTCAAAAGGCTCAAAAATCTCACAAAAATTATGGCTTTTTGATGTTTAAAACTTGTGAATTCAAACTCAAAGTAACACCTAAACTTTGGGGAAACAACCTCAAATTTTAAATTCTTAAAAATCAACTTATCATGCTTGATTCTCTAATGTCTTAAGGTTTAAACAATCAATGCATAAATGCCTATGTTTTAATTCAAGATATATCAATCAAAATCATAAATCAATCAAAATTTATCCTAAATATGATGTGAGAGCTTTTCAAGAGAACAAGGCAGTCATTCAAGGATTTTTCTGATAATGAAATAAATACCCCCTACACTTAAGAAGTACATTGCCCTCAATGTACAAAGATAGATAAGAAAAGATAAATTTGTAATCATAAGATAGGGGGAGAAGTGAAACTTCCTGTATGATGAATTCCTCGAACTGGAGTTTGGGAGAGTAATCGATGCTAGAGTGGATGAGGATACTCCAGCGGTGGCAGAGTTCATTAGCCCATAAGTCCTACGCCAAAAGAATATTATATCTAGTGGTAGCTATGGTCGTGGTTGATCAGGACATGGCAGTCGTGGAGAACCTTTCCCAGTGGAGTTTTTAGTTCCTATGCGATGATGAGCTTAGGAGCTCTATATAATTGTGTAAAATCAAGTACTTTTTAGGGGATATTAGTAAGAATAATTACTCTTAATGAAATAACCGAAATTGATAATAAAATAAAATTTTAAAATCTTTATAAAAATAAAAAGTAGTTTTAATAAAAATTAAAAACATAAAATAATAAATAAATGTTTTTAAACATCTTCATCGCTGGATGGTTCGCGAGGTCGGACTGGAGATGAGATGTGGATGTGCTAACAAATCTGCTGTAGAGTAGCATCAATGTTGTCAAATCGTTGAAAACACTGCTGCTCGAATCGAGTGAGGCGCTCAGAGATGTCAGCACATGAAGCCGATGCATGAACTGGATGAAAGGGTGGTGGTGGATGAGTCGGTGGGTCCTTATGCTGTGGAGGGACATCATCAGAAATGTCCTCGTAGGCCTCCTCCTCGGTAGATTGGGTGAGACGATATTAAGGAGGGTAGGTTCCTCGGTTTTTCGATCATCCTCATGCTAAGCATGCTCGAGATGCTTTGTGGAGACATCTAGCCAATGATGGTTAAGGATGATTCTTGGGCTACGGTGCTGAGGAGCCCGAAGTGTCGAGCCAACCGAGTAACATAGGGGCCAATGGAGATGACGAGGGTGATAAAATAGGCAAGGTCGATGACGTGCCCGTGCGACATACCCCATAAAAAGTAGGGGTCGTGAGTGTTGACGACGCCAGTGCTCTCTCACCGTCCTATAATCGTGTGAGCCAAAATGGCGTGTAGGTGCCTCAGAGATGGAGGGAGAGCCGATGCCTTGGAGCGGCTAGGATTTTAGGTCACCCCACCTGGTACTAGTGCATCCCAACTTGAGATATGTCGGCTTGATGATCCCAAAGAAAAGCTCTCAAGGGTCGGTGGTTAGGAGGGCCCAAATGGCATCAGCCAACTGAACTTGTTTTATTGCAGCCCAGTCGATGCAGTGGCCCACAATTAAAGGTCGGGCCAGAGTATTTGGAATAGTTCTTATTGGGGCCCAATGGGGAACCTCAGGAAAGGGTGACGAACATCCGCAGTAGGACCCGAGGAAGATGATGCTCTCTTCCATTTCTTTGAAGCAAGGACAGCGACTTTTTTACCACGTGAGGATGACATGGTACCTGCAGTTATAAAGGAGAATAATAGTAGGTAAACAAATTTGAAAAGCCATGAATTTGATCTAACAATTTTAGCCAAAATTACTAATACTAACCAATCTCAGCCAACATAATAATTTTGATAGCATAATTTCGTGACATTGGCAATGAAAGGGCATGAGAATGGGCATCGAATTTCATGGAAATATAAAGAGCATAAATTTGGCACATGACATGAATTGTAATGGTAAATAAAAAAAACAATTGAAAACTAAATTGTAATGGTAAATAAAAAAAGCAATTGAAAACTGAGAATATTGATTTATAATAGGTGAATAAGGCATGAAAGTTTCATAAAAATATGTCATGGGAATGAATGATAACTAATCTTAAACAAAATGAAACTTGAATGATAGCATAGCGATACATGAAGATTATAGCATTAAAAATGTGTGGAGTGTAATAGCCTGATTTAGGGCCAAAATGAAATAATGGTTTCGAAACCACGAATCCGAGGTTGAAAATTTTATGACTAGGTGTTTAATTTGATGTTTAGGACTAAATTAAAATAGGTGAAAAATGTGTGTTCTAGTTCATAAAGTACTTGATTGAAATGGGGGTTTTAAGTAGAGGTCCTTAAATGGAAATTAGACCATTATACTTTATATGGACAAAAATGGGCATGGATAGGACAAAATTTTAAAGAAAGGCCTTAAGGGTATTTTTGTCATTTGGTAATTAAAAGAAATAAAATGGGAAAAATAAGCCAAAATTTTGTCCATCCATCTTCTTCCTTGGCCGAACCTTGTATGCCCACCATAGCTAGGCTTTTTTCCAAGCTTTCAAGCTCAATAGTAAGTGCATTTAAGCTCCGTTTTTAATGTTCTTTACATTTTTGAAATCCTCGTAGCTCGGTTTACCTATTTCTACCATTATTTCGAGTTAGTGTTTATGTTTCAAAATTTAACCATGAATTATATGCATGTATTTTGATGTTTGATGGTAGAATATGAATGCTTGAAGTTAGGAGAACGATCTTTTCTAAGCGATTTTTAGCGAAAACGAGCAAAACAGCATAATGGGTAAAAATACCTATTGTTCATAACTAGGTGTTAGAGTGAGAATTTGATGTTGCCATAGAAGGGAAAAATGATCAGCATGTCATAAAACATAAGAATAAGAGCTGAAATTAAATTTCCAAGGCTAGGAGCAAAATCGTAATTTGTAAAAGTTAGGGGGCAAAAACGTAATTTTTCAATAATGTGATTTTTGGATTGAAATAGATAGTATAAGTGTTAAATGAGCTAAATGTGTTGTTATAGATCAAGAAAGGCGTGGAATCGACCTCAAACGGGGGAAGGAAAATATTTTGGACTCAATTGCAAAATTTCTATATTTTGCACCGAGGTAAGTTTGTATGTAAATAATAAATTATCTTTATTTATGTTTTTATATTTCAGCATATTTTATATATTTTAGCTGATTTTGAACCATAATCGACTATTGGAAGAATGGAAATAAGTAATAGAGAGAAAATCCCGGTTGAACCTTCGGAAAGATTGGACAATAAAGATGGTGCGTAGCTAGGTCACATGTATGGTGCTGAGTGCACATCATGTGTACAAGAGAGCTACGAGGTACTATATGGTAGCTAGGTCACATGTGTGATACGGGATGTATACGATGTAAACAAGAGAGCTACAAGAGAGGATAAATGTAGCTAGGTCGCATGTGTGGTTCCAAGTAAAGGACACCATGTAGACAAGAGAGCTATGTGATAAACTGGCTAGGTCACATGGGTAGTACTAAGTGTTCACCATGTGTACAAGAGAGCCGAACTATATGAAATATGATGGGTGGAGCTAGGTGCTGAAACCACCAAGTATCGAGGATTGATCCGAAATGTTCAACGGGATGATTTTATGGTGACATTGTAATCATGGACCTATACTTGTGATGTATGAAATGTGATGAAAATGAATTGTGATATGCATGTTAAAATGAGGTTAATACAAAGAAAATGTGAAATAGTGAATTAGCAATAAAACTGTTTCGGACAGTTGCAGTAACGTGAATTTGAAAAATCACCAAAAATAGTAGGAATTTAATTATGGGCTGAATGAGATATGAAATTAACACTTAATGAGTCTATTTTCATGAAAAAGAAACAGAACAAGTAAAGGAATGCTATATTTTGAGATATTTATATTTTTGTGAGACTTGTTCAGAATGGCTACGTGATCCACTGTTCTGACTTTGAAAAATCATTAAAACTTTTAAAAAAATAATTAAGAAACATAGTTTATATTCCTAGATTCCTTATTGAGTCTATATTTAAAGGAAATAAATTTTATGGCTATGTGACTTTTTTACTGGGAGAAAATCAATTTGTAGTGAATAGAGGTCAGATCAGTCGAGCTGTATAACAGGGGAAACTTTAACTAATAAACTGTACTAATTGGATGGACCAAAAATCCTAGAAAACTTTTAGTAAGAATTAATATGAGTCTAGTTTTAGGAAAATTTGACGGATTTGAATTTTGAGTTCCGTAACTCGAGTTATGATTTATTCAGTGAACATGACGCAAGAGAGACAGCTTGACCAAATTGGAGTAAATAGTGAAATTAAAAATAGATATACTTGAGTTATTTTGTAAAAATATTAGATTCCTTAATTATGATTTATATACTTACTTACTAAGCTATAAGCTTACTTTCTTTTCTCTCTTCTGTCTTATAGTGCCATCTAGCAAGCACAGGAGTTAGAGATCGTTGAAGATCTACCCACACTACCAGTATTTTTTGTATTAGAACTAAACATTTTGAATTATGGCATGTATAGTAGGCTTAGTTATTTTGTTACGTGTCATAATTACCTAGGTACAAAATATTAGTTACACTATTTGACAGATTATTTTGTACAAAGCCATTGAAATTGGCTAACATTGTTAAAGGCATATATTATAATGATTCATGATCTAATTGGATGCCATATTTTTTTGTCTCGGTTTTATTTAATGGTATGTATTATGATCTGGTAATACCTCGTACCCTGTTCCGCCGTCGGATACCGGTAAGAGGTGTTACATTTAGTGGTATCAGAGCTATAGTTTAGTCAGTTCTCGGACTAATATAGTGTGTGTAAAAGTCTAGCTATACATGCCATAAATATACTGTGATAGTGTGGTGACTCCTGATCATTCTAAACTGTGTTTTGTTTTAATATAGTAATGGATCCCGATGGAACTGCGACTGATGATGCTGCTAGTAATGCACCAGCTCCAGCGCAAGGGACCGCGCCTGTTGAAAGTAGACCTGAGACATTGAGATAGGGAGATGAGGCTCGGGATGCCTTTCTCCAAATGATGAACAATTGGTATACTGAGTTTATTTGAGCAGACCCAAATGCTCAACCTCCTCCACCCCCTCCCATACCTCAGACGGTTCCTGTAGCTGCTCAAGGCATAGATTTGGTAAGAATGAACAAGCCTCCGGTCGACAAGATTCGAAAACAAGGGGCCGAAGAGTTTAGAGCAAAGATCGATGATGATCCCGAGAAAGTGGAGTTCTGGCTTGAAAATTCTACCCGTGTATTTGATGAGCTCTAATGTACACCCGAGGAGTGTTTAAAGTGTGTTGTATCACTTTTGAGAGATTCGGCCTACCATTGGTGGAAGACTTTGGTAGCAGTGGTGCCAAAAGAAAGGGTTACTTGGGATTTGTTCCAGGAAGAATTCAAAAAGAAATACATAAGTTAGCGATTTATTGATCAAAAACGGTAGGAGTTCCTTGAATTGAAGTAGGGCAAGATGTCTATGGCAGAGTATGAACGCGAATTTGTAGACTCAGCAAGTATGCCCAGGAATGTGTGTCCATCGAGGCTATTATGTGCAAAAGATTTAAGGATGACCTTAATGGGGATATTAAAGTGCTTGTGGGAATTTTGGAGCTGTCTGAATTTGTAGCATTGGTTGACCGAGCTCTTAAAGCCGAAGAATTGAACAAAGAAAGAAGAAAAGCTGCTATTGAGGCCCGAGATGCTAGAAAGAGGCCGATAAGCAAGTCATTTCAATCTCAATCAAAGACGTCTAAAGAGACAAACCCTCAAATGACAGTTTCAGCTGGAGATTCACACAAGATCGTGGTAAGGCATATTCGGGGTCTAAAGCTCAAGCTACTTCAGTGGCAAGTGTGGGTAATGTGC
Source organism: Gossypium hirsutum (assembly GCF_007990345.1). NCBI lineage: Eukaryota > Viridiplantae > Streptophyta > Magnoliopsida > Malvales > Malvaceae > Gossypium > Gossypium hirsutum. The sequence goes on from NC_053431.1 coordinate 55,438,138, forward strand.
GGTCTAGAAAGCCCGAATGTCAGTAATGTGGCAGGCAACATTTTGGTGAGTGTTGGGGAAACGAGCGAGCTTGTTTCAGGTGTGGTTTTCGCGAGCATTTTATCAGAGTTTGTCCGGAGAAAGTTAAAGAAGAAAAATTTTAGAGTGCTAGACAGAGTACTACCGCCAGTAGAGGTAGACCACTGAGAAATACTAGAAGTGGGGCTAGTAGTAAAACTGTGATGAAAGATTCAGCGACAAGATCAGAAGCTAGAGCACCTGCTAGAGCTTATACCATATGTACCCGAGAGGATGCATCATCTCCCGATGTGATTACTGGTACATTTTTTCTCTATGATACTATTGTTATTGCATTGATTGATCCCGAGTCTACTCATTCCTATACTTTTGTGAATTCAGTATCTAATAAGAAGTTTCCTGTTGAGTTTACTAAGTTTGCGATTAAAGTGTCGAACCCCTTAGGCCAATATGTGCTAGGTTTGCAAGAATTGCCCATTAATGATTCAAGGTTACTGTTTTCTGGCTAATCTGATGATGTTACCATTTGATGAGTTTGACGTTATCTTGGGAATGGACTGGTTGACATTGTATGATGCCAACGTAAATTGTAAACAGAAAACACTAGAGTTGAAATGTAAAAATGGTGAAATTCTGTGGGTTGAAACATATGAATCAAATAAATTGCCTATGGTGATTTCGCACATGTCTGCACAAAAATACATAAGGAAAGGGTGTGAAGCTTATCTTGCCGATGTAATGAATACTGAGATGTCTAAAATGAAGCTTGAATCAGTACCGATAGTCTGTGAATTTCCAGATGTATTTCCAGAGGAATTGCTTGGGTTGCCTCTGAACAGAGAGATAGAGTTTGCCATTGATTTGTTGCCGGGGACTGTACCGATCTCGATTGCTCCATATATAATGGCTCCGACTGAATTAAAAGAATTGAAGGCTCAGTTGCAAGAGTTAACAGACAAGGGATTTGTGAGACCGAGTTTCTCTCCCTGGGGTGCTCCTGTATTGTTCGTAAAGAAGAAAGATGGCTCGATGAGGCTTTGCATTGATTACTGTCAGCTCAATAAGGTGACTATAAAGAACAAGTACTTTTACCGAGGATTGACAATTTATTCGACCAGTTGAAGGAGGCAACAATGTTTTCAAAGATCGATTTGAGATTCAGTTACTACCAATTGAGAGTTAAAGAGTCAGATGTGCCGAAAATCGCCTTTATGACAAGGTATGGACATTATGAGTTCCTTGTGATGCCTTTCGGCTTAGCTAATGCTCCAGCTATATTCATGGACTTGATGAACCAAATCTTTCAACCATATTTGGATAAATTTGTGGTAGTGTTCATAGATGACATCCTAATTTATTCTCGGGCTGAGTCTGAGTACGCCGGACACTTGATAACCATATTGCAGATCTTGAGAGAAAAGAAATTGTTTGCTAAGTTTAGCAAAAGTGAGTTCTGACTTTGTGAAGTCAGATCTTTGGGACATATAGTCTCAGGTGATGGTATTCGGGTGAATCCAAGCAAAATTTTGGCGATCGTTGATTGGAAACCACCAAAGAATGTATACGAGGTTAGAAGCTTTTTAGGCTTGGCCAGGTATTATAGACGTTTTGTCAAGGGATTTTCGATGATTGCCTCTCCTATGACTAAGTTGCTGCAAAAGAATGTTAAGTTTCAATGGACTAATAAATGTCAGCAGAGTTTTGAAAAGCTGAAAGCACGATTGACTGAAGCACTGATTTTAGTACAGCCCGGGCCAGGGAAGGAGTTCGTAATTTATAGTGATGCATCATTGATAGGCCTTGGATGTGTGTTGATGCAAGAGGGTAAAGTTGTAGCTTATGCCTCGAGATAGTTAAAACCGCATGAGAAGAACTATCCTACACATGATTTGGAATTGGCAGCTATTGTCTTTGCCTTGAAGATCTGGCGTCATTATTTGTATGGTGAAAATTGCCGAATTTTTACTGATCACAAAAGTTTGAAGTACTTGATGAATCAAAAGGATTTGAATCTGTGACAGGGGAGATGGCTTGAATTATTGAAAGATTATGAGCTAGTGATTGATTATCATCCGGGGAAGGCGAATATAGTTGCTGACGCCTTGAGCAGGAAATCTCTTTTTACTTTGAGAGCCATGAATACGAGGTTAGCATTGTCTAATGATGGGTCAATCTTGGCAGAGATGAGGGCTAAACCGTTATTTCTCCAACTAATTTGTGATGCTCAAAAGAATGATAGTGAGTTGCGAACCAAGAGAACTCAGTGCGAATCGAGTTACGACTCAGATTTTCGAGTTGGACCAGATGACTGTTTGATGTTTCGAGACAGGATATGTGTACCGAAAAATGATGAATTGATTCAGAAGATATTACATGAGGAGAACAGTGGTTGTTTGTCAGTTCACCCTGGTAGTACAAAAATGTATAATGATTTAAAGAAGTTATATTGGTGGCCAGGCATGAAAAGGGACATTTCTGAATTTGTAACCAAGTGTTTGATTTGTCAACAAGTAAAAGCTGAGCATCAAGTGCCTTCAGGATTACTCCAACCGGTGATGGTACCTGAGTGGAAATGGGATAGGATTACCATGGATTTTGTAACCGGTTTGCCTTTAACTCCTAAAAAGAAGAATGCTGTCTGGGTAGTGGTTGATAGGTTAACAAAGTCGGCTCACTTTATGCCGGTACGTACCGATTACTCACTTGATAAATTAGCTAAATTATATATTGCTGAAATTGTGAGGTTGCACGGGGTACCTATGTTTATAATATCAGATAGAGATCTGAGGTTTACCTCGAGATTCTGGAAAAAGTTACAAGAAGCTTTGGGTACAAAATTGAATTTTAGTACCGCGTTTCATCCATAATCAAATGGTCAGTCAAAAAGAATAATCCAAGTACTCGAAGATATGCTTAGATGCTGTGTTTTAGAATTTGAAGGCAATTGGGAGAAATATCTACCTTTGGTTGAATTTGCCTACAATAACAATTTTCAGTCGAGTATACAGATGGCACCATACGAAGCCTTGTATGGTTGCAAGTGTCGGACTCCTTTACATTGGACCGAACTTAGTGAGAAATAGATTCATGGAGTTGATTTAGTTAAAGAAATCGAAGAGAAAGTAAAAGTAATTCGTGATTGCTTGAAAGCTGCTTCAGATCGACAAAAGTCATATGCATATTTAAAAAGAAAAGAGATTGAATTTCAGGTGGGTGATAAAGTGTTCTTGAAGGTGTCACCATGGAAGAAGATTCTGAGATTTAGCCGAAAAGGCAAGTTGAGTCCGCGTTTTATTAGGTCATACGAGATTATTGAAAGGATTGGACCAGTGGCATATCAGTTGGCCTTACCGGTAGAGTTAGAAAGAATTCATAACGTGTTTCATGTATCAATGTTGCGACATTATCGTTCTGATCCTTCACATGTGATTTCTCCAACAGAAATTCAGATTCGATCGGACTTGACCTATGATGAGGAACCGATTAAGATTTTGGCTCGAGAAATGAAACAGTTGAAGAAGAAAAGTATAGCTTTAGTGAAAGTGTTATGGCAAAGACATGGGGTAGAAGAAGCTACGTGGGAACCAGAGGAAGCCATGAGAAAATAGTACCCAAACCTCTTTACCAGTAAGATTTTTAGGGATGAAAATCCCTAAAGGGGGAGAGTTGTAACAGCCCGATTTAGGGCCAAAACAAAATAGTGGTTTCAAAACCACGAATCCAAGGTTGAAAATTTTATGACTAGGTGTTTAATTTGATGTTTAGGACTAAATTGAAATAGGTGAAAAATGTGTGTTCTAGTTCATAAAGTACTTGATTGAAATGGGGGTTTTAAGTAGAGGTCCTTAAATGGAAATTAGACCATTATACTTTATATGGAAAAAAATGGGCATGAATAGGACAAAATTTTAAAGAAATGCCTTAAGGGTATTTTTGTCATTTGGTAATTAAAAGAAATAAAATGGGAAAAATAAGCCAAAGTTTTGTCCATCCATCTTCTTCCTTTGCCGAACCGTGTATGTCCACCATAGCTAGGGTTTTTTCCATGCTTGCAAGCTCAATAGTAAGTGCATTTAAGCTCCGGTTTTAATGTTCTTTACATTTTTGAAATCCTCATAGCTCGGTTTACCTATTTCTACCATTATTTAAAGTTAGGGTTTATGTTTAAAAATTTACCAATGAATTATATGCATGTATTTTGATGTTTGATGGTAGAATATGAATGCTTGATGTTAGGAGAACGATCTTTTCTAAGCGATTTTTAGCAAAAACGAGCAAAACGGCAAAATGGGTAAAAATACCTATTGTTCATAACTATGTGTTAGAGTGAGAATTTGACGTTGCCATAGAATGGAAAAATGATCAGCATGTCATAAAACATAAGAATAAGGGCTGAAATTAAATTTCCAAGCCTAGGGGCAAAATCGTAATTTTGTAAAATTTAGGGGGCAAAAACGTAATTTTTTCATAATGTGATTTTTGGATTGAAATAGATAATATAAGTGTTAAATGAGCTAAATGTGTTGTTATAGATTAAGAAAGGCGTGGAATCGACAACGAACGGGGGAAGGAAAAGATTTTGGACTAAATTGCAAAATTTTCATATTTTGCACCGAGGTAAGTTTGTATGTAAACAATACATTTTCTTTATTTACGTTTTTATATTTCAGCATATTTTATATATTTTAGCCGATTTTGAACCATAATCGACTATTGGAAGAATGGAAATAAGTAATAGAGAGAAAAATCCCGGTTGAACCTTCGGAAAGATTGGATAATAAAGATGGTGCATAGCTAGGTCACATGTATGGTGCTGAGTGCACATCATGTGTACGAGAGAGATACGAGGTACTATATGGTAGCTAGGTCACATGTGTGATACGGGATGTATACCATGTAGACAAGAGAGCTACGGGAGAGTATAAATGTAGTTAGGTCGCATGTGTGGTTCCAAGTGAAGGACACCATGTAGACAAGAGAGCTACGAGATAAACTGGCTAGGTCACATGGGTAGTACTAAGTATTCACCATGTGTACAAGTAGAGGTGATCATGGACCGGGCCGGGCCGAGTTCGGGCCGGGCCCAAATAAAATTTTAGGCTCGTCTACTAGGCCTGGGCCCGGCCCGGCCCGAAATATGGGCCTAAAATTTTGCCCAAGCCCAGCTCGAAATAAAATTACTAAGCCCGAGCCCGGCCCGGCCCGGCCCATATTAAATTTTTTTCTTATTTCATTAAATAAAAAAATTTAAAAATATAATAAATCAAATATATTTAAAAACATAAAAATAAATATTAAAACAAATAAAAATAATACTAAAACAATTCTTAAAACAATACACAAATTAACAATATAGTAAAAAATAGTTATATTAAAAATTTAAAATAATTAAAAATAAAATAAAAAATATATATTAATATATAATTCGGGCCGGGCCGGGCCGGGCCCGGGCCAAAAACTCTTACCCGAGGCCCGGCCCGTTTTTTAAACGGGCCTCGTTTTTTTGCCCAAGCCCATTTTTCGGGCCTATATTTTTACCCAAACCCTCCCATTTTTTGGGCGGGCCTTCGGGCCGGGCCGGGCCACCCAGCCCATGATCAGCTCTATGTACAAGTGAGCCGAACTATATGAAATATGATGGGTGGAGCTATGTGCTGAAACCACCAAGTATCGAGGATTGATCCGAAGTGTTCAACGGGATGATTTTATGGTGACATTGTAATCATGGACCTATACTTGTGATGTATGAAATGTGGTGAAAATGAATTGTGATATGCATGTTAAAATGAGGTTAATACAAAGAAAATGTGAAAGAGTGAATTAGCAATAAAACTGTTTTGAACAGTTGCAGTAACGTGAATTTGAAAAATCACCAAAACTAGTAGGAATTTAATTAGGGGCTGAATGAGATATGAAATTAAATTTAATGAGTCTATTTTCATAAAAAAGAAACAGAGCAAGTAAAGGAATCCTATATTTTGAGATATTTATATTTTTGTGAGACTTGTTCCAAATGACTACGTGATCCCCTATTTTGACTTTGAAAAATCATTAAAAATTTTAAAAAAATAATTAAGAAATATAGTTTATATGCCTAGATTCCTTATTGAGTCTATATTTAAAGGAAACAAATTTTATGGCTATGTGACTTTTGTACTGGGAAAAAATCAATTCGTAGTGAACAGAGGTCAGATCAGTCGAGCTGTATAATAGGGAAAATTTAACTAATAAACTGTACTAATTGGCTGGACCAAAAATTCTATAAAAATTTTAGTAAGAATTAATATGAGTCTAGTTTTAGGAAACTTTTACGGATTTTAGTTTTGAGTTTCGTAACTCGAGTTATGATTTATTTAGTGAACATGACGCAGGAGAGATAGCTTGACCAAATTGGAGTAAATAGTGAAATTAAAAATAGATATACTTGAGTTATTTTGTAAACATATTAGATTCCTTAATTATTATTTATATACTTACTTACTAAGCTATCAGCTGACTTTCTTTTCTCTCTTCTGTCTTATAGTGTCATCCAGCAAGCACAGGAGTTAGAGATCGTTGAAGATCTGCCCGCACTATCAGTACTTTTGGTATTAGAACTAAACATTTTGAATTATGGCGTGAATAGTAGGCTTAGTTATTTTGTTACGTGTCATAATTGCCTAGGTACAAAATATTAGTTACAGTATTTGACATATTATTTTGTAGAAAGCCATTGAAATTGGCTAATATTGTTAAAGGCATATGTTATAATGATTCATGATCTAATTGGATGCCATATTTTTTTGTCTCAGTTTTATTTAATGGTATGTATTATGATCTGGTAATACCTCGTACCCTATTCCAGCGTTGGATACGGGTACGGGGTGTTACATGGAGTTAAAGGTAAAAGAGTGAACAAACGCTAAAAAATGGAAGAAGCGTCAGGAATGAAGTTGGAAGCGGCGCACGGGCGTGGCGGGGAGGGCGTGTGGACTTGTAGTCGCTAGGGTTAGGCTTTTTGGGTGAAGAAGACAATGAATAGTGCAGCCTATTTTTAGATTTTGGGGCACACGGCCAGGTAACAAACCCGTGTTCCCCAATTTCAACCCGTGTGATTCGTGAATTTTGAGTTTGGGCGCGTCTGACATTTAGTACACGCCTGTGTTCCTTGGGCATGTGGGTGCACACGGTCGTGTCGTACGGTCGTGTCTGGCATTATTCACTTCTCCCACGCCCGTGTATGTAGACCCACACCCGTGTCAATCTAACAGGTTCGACCACGGGTGCTAGACAAGGGCGTGTTGGCAGGTTCGACCACGGCCATGTCGCACGGCCGTGGCGTTTTATCGTATCCCGTGTTTGGGAAAATCGTTGCCCTATTTTCACACAGCCCTAAGCACTCCCGTGTGCTTGGTCGTGTTTCTGTAGAAAACATATATTCAAGAGCTCCGTTAGTAAGTTAGGTGTTGAAGACTAAATTTTAAAGAAGTTAATACAGTTAGTCGGGTTGCCTCCCGAGAAGCGCTTATTTATAGTCTAAGCTCGACTTACCTCTCCATTGAATGATCATGGTGGTTTGAGGAGTTTATACTCCTCATTCCTACTATCATTCTCATCAAAATAAGGTTTTAGATGGGTGTTGTTTACCTCAAAAGTGCCGAACTTGGGATGACTTATGTGACACCCCTAATTTGACCCTAGTCGAAAAGTGGTTTCGGGACCACAAAATCGAGTCATAAAAATAATTAGCCGTCATATTTTATGACTATTATATGTGAATACGAATGTGTGAAAGTTTTAAGCTTTGATTTAGTAAATTGCATGTGAATTTAGTCAATAGGACTTATGTGTGACACTTTTGAAATGTGATAGGTCAAAACATAAGGATCTATTAGTGCATGAAATAAAAAGGGTGGACTTGCATGTCAATTTCCCCCCTAATTAGTAGTGGCCGGCCATGAGCATGAGAGTGGACAAAATGTTATGGGGTGAAACATGTTGGAAACATGTTGTGTTAGTGTGTTATGGGAGAAAGAATATAATAAAGGGTTAGTAATAAAGAAATGAAAAGGGAGGGGTGATGAGAACAAAGTTGTCTCATCCATGTTCCCCCCCATTGCCGTGACTTGAGAAGGAAAGAAAAGAAGAAATCGGTTCTTCTTGGCCGAAATGAAAAGAGGAAGAAAGGAATGAAGCTAGAAAGGAGAGGGCAGCTGCATGTAGTGGAAAACCATGAAATTTGTTTGCTTAGAAGTTAAAATTTTCAAGTAGAAGGGTAACTCTTCTAAACTCTCCCTTGCCCATAGCTTTTCGTTGACAAATTCTGGTTGCATTGTTGATTTGAGCTTGACGAATATGTGGGAGAAGAGAAGATTTTCTTTTCTAGTTGCAAATTTTGCATGTCTAGTAGATGAAGAGTTTCTCACTTGTGTTAAAAGAATTTAGTGAATGCTTGTGTTGTTATAATCCATTTTTGTAACTTTGGGGTTGATTTTATTTAGCTAACAAGGTAGGAGAAGGTTGTAGTAGAAAAGGGAAAGAGCAAATTGAATAGGTAGAATCAGTGTTGGGAACCTTAGTGAGCTTTCCTTGAACTTTTATTCTCTTGTGTTTGACAATTGTTGAAAATGTTAAATCATTGTCCGAATTTTACCTTGTTGGTATTGTTCATTGCTGCCCTGCTTATGCTATCTGATTGTGGTATTGATGCTATTTGAATATTGTGTTGTTAATGACGTTCAGATAATGGTGTATTTATGTTGTTTTAAGGACTGTTGTTTAGTGTTTTAATGCAGCAAAAAAAAATTGTTGTTTAGACGACAATTAATGTTATCTAAGTGATTGTAAATTTATATTAATAATGGTTGAAGTTGTTAATGAACAAATGATATATAAATGAGCTATTTAGATGTTAAAGAATGTTGTCTAAATGGGTGAAGACTATGATGTCTAAAACTGCTATTAATTGTTTTACAAGCTGAAATTTAAGGGGATTGAATGCCGAAATTAATTGTACATGAAGGTTAAAGTTTTTGTATCCGATGCTTCAATCCAAGCTGAGTGATGGTGTTCGAAAGTGCTCTGCGGCTTTAGCTTAAGAGCAAAGAGGATCAAAGTCGGATAGGGGAAAAAGAGAATGTAAACGAATAGCCGTGGATACCTAATCGTCGACCACTTCCGAGGTAAGTTTTAAGTGATCAAATGTTGAGTAAATTCAATCAAAATAGGACATAATGAGTTGAGTTAATAAGATATGATGTGGCCATGATATGTCTTAAACTCAAAAGGTAAGTTCATAAGTGTTTGGACTTGGAAATTTAAGAGCAAATTGTAATAATTTGCTTTGGACAGCAGCAGTAACGTGATTTTAGAAAATCACTATAAATTGTTGGCGTGGAATTATAGGCTGAATAAAATATGTAATCAAAGCTTAGTTAGTCTAGTTTCTTATAAAAGAGACCGTGGAAGCAAAGAAATTTCCTATAAAGAGATATTTAAAGTTGTGTGGGACTGTGTCAGAATGACTCCGAAATCCCTTGTTTTGTTTTTAGAAAATCATTATAATTTGTACAAAAATGGTTATAAGATAAAATTTATATGATTAGACTCCTTAATGAGTCTAGTTTCAAATGAAATCAAATAGAACACATTTTGAATTCCGTACAATGAGAAATTTGATTCGTAGTGAAGAGTGATCAGATTAGTCAAACAGTGAAACAGGGGAAACTTTAAGAAAAATCTGGTATTGATTGGCCAAACCAAAAATTCTGAAAATTTTCTGGATAAGATATGTATGAGTCTATTTTCAGGGAAAATTAATGGTACTTCATTTGGAGTTTCGTAGCTCCATTTACGAATAATTTAATGACTGTTGCTCAGGAAAAACAGCTTGTGCTGAATTTGGGATTTTGTTGTAAACCTTAATAAAACCATTTGAGTTGCTTATAAGCTATCGATTAAACATTGGTAATCAAAGTACCAAATCCGTATTAAAGTGAAGCTATAAGCCACAAATGACTAGTATACCTAGTCAATTTTGTTATGATGAAATTGATGTACAAGTATATATATGTGATAGGGCTGAGTGGCCAATGTGATGAATGTGAAAGTATATATATATGTGATAGGGCCGAGTGGCCAACGTGATGAATGTGAAAGTATATATATATGTGATAGGGCCGAGTGGCCAACGTGATGAATGTGAAAGTGTATATATGTGATAGGGTCGAGTGACCAACGTGATGAATGTGAAAGTGTATATATGTGATAAGGCCGAATGGCCAATGTGATGAATGTAACAGCCCAAAATTGACCCTAGTCGGGAAGTGGTTTCGGGACCGCTAAACCGAGTCACCGAAAGGTTTGAATGTGATGTTTATTGTCTAGAATATGTAATCATGATTGTGTGAAAATTTCAAGCTTCGATTTAGTCGATTGCATGTGAATTTAGTCAATAGGACTTATATGAGAAAATTTTAAAATGTGATAGGTCAATGCATGAGGACCTATTAGTGCATGGGGAAGAAAAAGGGGACTTGCATGTCAAATTCCCCCTACCTAATATGTAGTGGCCGCCCATGCTATGGGTGGAAACATGTTGGGAACATGTTGGCCTAGTGAGGTATGTAGGATAAAATATAATAAGAAGTATGGGGAAAAAAGAAATGGAAAAAGGAAAGGATGTTTGTAATTGTTTCTTCCCCTCCCCATTGCCGTGAAAGTAAGAAAGAAAACAAAGAAAAAAAAAGTGTCCATCTTTCTTCATTTCCCCTTGGCCGAATGTTCTAAGGAAGAAAGAAAAACAAGTTGTGTTCTTTGGTTCTTCTTGGCCGAATTGAAAGGAAGAAGAAGGGAGTGAAGCAATCGGTCATCTTAGGTCACTATTAAGGTAAGGAAGTTTGTACTAGCTTTTGAAATTTTAGTTGATATTGAGTGAGTTATCAAGTGATTTTTGTAAACCATGTTGAAATTTCGATTTTGGGGGTGAGTATGGTTTTCGGCTATAAAAGATTAATAAGGGTGATGATTGTGTTTCATGCTAAACTTAGATGAATAATGGTAGTTGCTCACATCTTGATATCTATGAGTTCCTTTCTTGGTTCTACCATAGACCCCCAAAGTATATGTTTATTGGGTGTTGTTGGAGGTTTATGATAGAAGCTAATGAGTGAGAGTTTGATAGGTACCATGAGGTTAAACTTCATGAGATTGTAAGCTTGTAAGTTGGATGATGAAATTCATGCTTTGTGAAGGTAAAAGGAGTAGAAGGAGCATTCGGCCATGAAGAAAAAAAAAGAGAGCAAAGGGGGAAATTTATGATGAATTAAGTGTTAAATGGAATGAAAATGATATTATATGGGGGTATGTATATTCGGCCATATGAGTAAATATATAGATGATGTTAAATTTGATTATGTATAATGGGCATTAAGATGTGGAACATAAGAAATGTAGTATATGTGGATCTACATGATGTTATAGTTGACATTGTGCATATACACATGCATTCGGCCATCTAATTGAGTATGAAGGTGGTGTTAAATCTAATTGTGATGCCCATTCCGAAGTATATATATACATATATATACATAAGTATGCCATTCGTGATGTTACCTTTAATTATGTGTGTAATCGACTAAATGGGTAATTAGTGTGGATGGTTGCCGAATATACAAACATACATATGCATGTGTAATTGAATTATGAATGTTTAACAAGATGGTTAAACTAGTGGATTATTGATTAAGCTCAAGGAGCTAAAGGAGGAGAATCAAGCAAAGGCAAAGAAAAGATCACTGAGTAGCCGAGTTGGAACCGTCTTACCCAACACAAGGTAAGTCATTAAGCATGTAGTTGGTATTATTTCAAATGGTCATAATGTTTATGTATTGATGCTGAATGGAATGAATAAATATACATATATATATATGCATGTACGTATGTGATGATGAAATTGTTGAATGAAAAGAAAAGAGGTAAGATGTACTGAGTTGTTGATCTCGGCACTAAACGTGCGGATATAACCATTTATGACCATGAGATTGGCGCTAAGTGCGCGGGATTAAATTGTACAGCACTAAGTGTGCGATTTGACTATGTTGCACTAAGTGTGCGAAATGAATATGATGCACTAAGTGTGCGAATTGACCATTCGGCACTAAGTGTGCGAGTTTGACTATGTAGCAATAAGTGTGCGATTTGATTACGTAGCACTAAGTGTGCGAGTTGATTATATAGCACTGAGTGTGCGGACTCAATATACATTCGTGAATCATTATGGACACTACGTGTGCGACACTATTGAGTCGATCGCAGACAGCGGATCGGGTAAGTGTCTTGAGTACATGGCTAATAGGTGCTATGCTTATACTTGGTGTTGAGCTCGGTAAGTTTGAACCTATGTGACAAATATACTTGAAGTCACGTACATAAAATTTATCGTAGGATGGGTGAAAGGCCGTTTAGTCGTTTGATAGTAACGAAAAGATCATATGGGCAGTATATTAAGAGATAATCAGATTTTTGTGGGACAGGGCCAGAACGGTTTCTGGATTCCCTGCTCCGACTTTGGAAATTCATTATAAATTAACCAGAGATAATTAGGGGTCGTACCATATATGTACAGATTCCTCTCTGAGTCTAGTTTTCATAGAAACAAACGGCATCAGTATTGAAGCCCCGTGCAGGGAGATATCCAAGTCGTAATGGGAAAAGGTCAGTGTAGTCGACCCCTGCAACATGGGAGACTTTGACTAATAAACTGTACTAATTGGCCCGACCAAAAATTCTAGAAAAAAATACATAGATGGGCAAGTGAGTCTAGTTTCTGGGAAAAATTACGAAACTGATTTTTGAGTTACGAAACTCAAGATATGATTTTTAAAACGACTAGTACACAGATTGGGCAGTGTCTGGAAAATAAATTTTATAAGGGGTTAAAGTCAGTTAACACCTCGTGTTCGACTCCGGTGTCGGTTTCGGGTTCGGGGTGTTACAATGAATGTGAAAGTGTATATATGAGATAAGACCTAATGGCCAATGTGATGAATGTGAAAGTGTATATATGTGATAAGGCCGAATGGCCAATGTGATGGATGTGAAAGTGTATAAATGTGATAAGTCCCGAAGGGCATTTGTGTCAGTACTATATCCGGGTTAAAACCCCGCAGGCTTTATGCGAGAATATTATCCTGATTAATGTCCGTAGGCTTCGTGCTCGTACTATATCCGAGCTTTAAAGACCCGACGGCTAAATGCTAGGATTCAAGTAAGACTTTGATATTGAGTATCTGCATTAAGTTACCATCAAATAAGTATTATGTATTTAAGATGTTCAGGTACGTATTACTTACTCATTGGTGGAGTGATTTCGAGGTGAATTATTAGTATCAAAGAGGTAGGTAAATGTGATTAGTATTATAACTCCAAATATGAGAATGATCTAATTGGTAATGGTATGTTTGTATAATAAAGTATGCGATGAAATATTCTTATGTATTAGTGCATATTCTGCCCAAAAGCCTTATGATTTGAGTATGGGTTGGGTTGAGCTAGATGTGCCAGTACAAGGTAAGGATTATGATTTGTAAGCTTACGTATATGTGATAAGGAATATGTTTGGTTCTTTATGTGCCTATGGTAATTTAGTACTCGTCATGTTGAAATACTTAAAAGTATGGATGTGATTATGAACAAGTGGAAAGGATTATTGAAAGTTGAAAATCGATGAAGAATGTGCTTTGGAAATATTTGACCATCTAGGTCATTATTATTCGAAAGTATATATGTGGCAGCCAAGTGTTGCGTTTAATGATATTATAGATCGAGATGAAGCTCTAGATTAACTTCATCGAACAATTGAAATGAATGACCAATGATAGTGATTGAGAACACTTTGTTTTGCTTAAAACTTACTAAGCATTAAATGCTTACTCCGTTCTTTGAATCTTTGTTTTATAGATTTTGGTTCGTCAGCTATCGGACTCGGGATTATTGAAGTCGAAGTCGCCCACACTATCAAAGCCCTTTTGGTACACTTTTGGTTGAACTCTGAAAATGGCATGTATAGGACTACCCTTTTTGTTGTTGGTCATGTATCCTTCGGTTTTGTGTAAATTTGGATAGCCATGCGAAAATGGCTTAAATATACTTTGATCATAGCATTAAAATCGTTTTGTATGTTGTTTGTCGAGAGGTATGGAAATGTTGGTAACGGTTAGCCATGGGAATGTTCATTCATGATCACTTTTGGTATATGTATGACAAACTCTAGTTGATCCATGGAGGATCATGAAATAGGTAAAGTTTACCTTAAAAATAGATGCTGATAGCAGCAGTGATGTGAATGTGAAAAATCACTAAAAATAGTAGGAAGGGAATTAAATAGTGAATAAATTATGTAATCGAACCTTGATGACTCTATTTTCATAGGAAAGTAACGAAACGATCATATGAACAGTATGTTAAGAGATATTTAAGTTTTCGTGAGATAGGGCCAGAACGGTTTCTGGATTCCCTGTTCCGACTTTGGAAATTCATTATAAATTAACCAGAGATAATTATAAGTCATGCCATATATGTACAGATTCCTTTTCGAGTCTAGTTGCTATAGAAACGAACGGCATCAGTATTGAAGCCCAGTGCAGGGAGATATCCAAGTCGTAATGCACAAAGGTCAGTGTAGTCGAACCCTAAAACAGGGGAGACTTTAACTAATAAACTGTACTAATTGGCTCAACCAAAAATTCTAGAAAAAAATCTGTAGATGGACATGTGAGTCTAGTTTCATGAAAAAAAATTATGGAACTGATTTTTGAGCTTTGGAACTCAAGATATGATTTTTAAGGTGACAGTGACGCAGTTAGCCAACTGCCTGGAAACTTTTAAAAGTGGACTGTGTAAGTAAAATAATTAAGTCGGTTAGCACCTTGTGTTCAACTCCGACAACAGTCTCGGGTACGGGGTGTTACAACTTACCTCGACTGTACCGAATGGGAAAATGCTAAGTACCGTAAGAAGGATTTCTTCATTCGGTGTGGTAGTGACAATGTGAGGATCTGCGGCATCTAATAAGACTTTATCTCCAACCTTAAGTTGATTTGGAAAGGTATTGAGCTCGTTCTAGCGTAGTTTTGGTTTATCGTGTGTTCTCGGTTTATGCGTCTGTCATTCATCTTGCTCCTCGATTTGTAACCTTCGATCTTCATGAACAAGTCCTCTACTTTTGCTTGAGAATGACTCATGTGCTTCCTTCAAACTCATTTCCTACAAAGTAGGTTGTACCATATTGTCAGTTTTAGTAGAATGGGTTAAACGATCACCTTCAATCTCCGATGTGTTGCCAGAATTGCGAGCTTGAAGAGTGATTATTTCGTCTCCCACACGGAGAGTGAGTTTTGTGCCAACATCAATAATCGTTATAGCAGTTGCTAAAAAGGGCCTTCCTAAGATCAAAGAAGTGTTGTTATCTTCCTCCATGTCTAAAATAATGAAGTTAACGGGAAATATAAATTTATCGATTTTAACTAGCATGTCTTCAATAATACCCCTAGGAAATCTTATAGTTTTGTCTGCTAATTGAATGCTCATCCTAGTCTGTTTGGGTTTCCCAAGACCTAATTGTTTGAACATTTTGTAGGGCATGACATTAATACTAGCCTCTAAATCAGCTAATGCATTATTAACATCTAAACTACCAATTAACCAAGGAATTGTAAAACTCCCTGGATCTTTTAGTTTGTTGGGTAGTTTATTTTGGAGAATAGCTGAGCAAACTGCGTTTAGCTCCAATGCGATGCCTCGCCCAATTTTCGCTTATCTGTTAAAAGCTCCTTTAAAAATTTCATTGCGTATGGCATCTACGATAGGGCTTTAATAAACGGTAAGTTAATATGTAATTTTTTTAAGAGTTTAAGGAATTTACCAAATTGTTCATCTGAGCGGTCTTTCCTTGTCGCGTTGGGGTATGGCTCATGAGGTTTATATTCGACATTCACTGATTTGTTTTTATTATGACCTACCTCACCTTGACCTTTGCTTACCACAGTTTCTTGCCTCGGTTCTGGCTCAGGCTCAACGACTCCTTCATCATCTTAAATATTAATAGCGTTGAGCTGTTCCCTTGGGTTGGGTTTAGTATTACTTGGCAAGCTACCTTGTGGTCATTCGGAGATTAGTTTAGAAAGCTGGCCTATCTGAGTTTCGAGCCCTTGGATTAATGCTTGTAGATTTTTAAATGTTGTTTCGGTGCTCTGAAAATGGGTTTCTGACACCGCGATAAACTTTGTGAGCATCTCTTCAAGGTTCAGTTTCTTTTCCTGTTGATATGGTGACTGTTGAAAACCCGGAGGATGTTGTGGTCCTTGATTTCCTTGGCCGCCCCATGAGAAATTTGGGTGGTTCCTCCAACCTGCATTGTAAGTGTTGCTATATGGATTGTTTTGAGATCGATGATTATTACCCATGTAATTTAACTGCTCGTTATCCATGTTGTGGCCATAAGGTTGGTATTCCGAATGGCTTATTCCACCTCCACTTACTTCGCACTGCATTACTGGGTGAACTTGTGAAGAACTAAGAAAACCATCAATCTTTTTATTTAGAAGTTCTACCTGGTTTGACAGCATAGTAACCGAATCGACGTTATAAATGCCTGCTATTTTAGTTGGCTTAGTCCTCATGACTTGCCACTGAATTCAGTGACATCTCTTCTATAAACTCATAAGCATCTTCAGGTGTTTTATTATTGATGGTTCCACCAGCAGCTGTGTCAACCATTTGTCGAGTTGAAGGATTCAGGCCATTATGGAATGTTTGAACCTGAAGCCAAAGCGGTAACCTATGGTGAGGGCACCTTCTCAGTAAGTCCTTGTATCTTTCTCATGCATTGTAAAGAGTTTCTAAGTCCATCTGCACAAACGAAGAGATATCATTACGTAATTTAGCCATTTTAGACGGCAAAAAATATTTTAGTAAAAAATTTTCATTCATTTGTTCCCAAGTAGTAATTGACCTTCGTGGTAACGAGTTCAACCACTGTTTATCTTTGTTCCTCAATGAAAAATGGAAAAACTGAAGACGAATGGCATCATCAGAAACACCATTAATTTTAAATGTATCGTATAGTTCCAAAAAGTTTGCTAAATGAGCGTTGGGATCCTCATCCTGCAAACCATCAAACTGAACAAATTGTTGTATCATTTGAATAGTGTTAGGTTTTAGTTCAAAAGTATTTGAAGCTACAGCAGGTCTAACTATGCTCGATTCAGTTCCTATTAAAGAAGGTTTAGCGTAATCATATATAGTGCGTGGAGTAGGATTTTGATTAACCGCAATTACAGGAGGTAGCTGATTGTCTTGGTTTTTAGCCATCTCTTCGGTTGGGGGTTGAGTATCGTCCTCTTGCTCGTTCTCTGTGTATATTAAGCTTCGCCTTATTTCTCTTTGGTTTCTGCGAACTGTGCTTCATCAAAGAGTAGTGGTCCTGACGAGTATCTTCTAGTCATAAACTATAAAAACCTGCCAAGAGAAAGAAAAAGTAAATTAATAAATAATAATAATAATAAATTAAATTAAATTAAATTGCAAGAAAAATAAATGGCTAAAGTAATAAAAATTGAGCGTTCCTAATATCTTAGTTCACTGGCAACGGCACCAAAAACTTGATCGTGTGATTTTGTGTGATAAGTTTTATATATTTATAATTAATCATTCTTGAAACTAACTATTATCGCGATGTAGGCAAGTGTACCGATCGAACAGTAGTATAGTTTTAGCAAGACCGGATTGTCGAACCCAAAGGAACTAAAAGTACTAGTAATGACTATCTTTTTATTATCTAGCCTAAAAATAAGGTGGTTTTGTTTTAACTAACTAATTAACTAATCTAAGAATTCACAGAGAATGGAATTGGGAGATTACTTTTGGAAAACGATTGAATTAAGACAATACCTAAGGAAAAATCCACCTAGATTGTACTTGTTATTCTGGCTCCGAATCGGACGATTTATTCATTTAACTTGTTCCGTAGAGATCCCTAAGTTATGTTATTATCCCTATTCAAGACTAAAAACGTCTAATCCCTAGATTGAATAATTGAGACTTTTCTCTAATTAACACTCTAGGGTTGCATTAACTCGATCTATGGATCCCCCTATTAGGTTTCACCCTAATTCAGCAAAATCTTGTCACCCTATCTCTAGGCGTGCAATCAAATCCGCTTAATTATGACAAATGTACTCTTAGATAGGGTCTATTCCTTCTCTAAATAAGAGCTTATCTTGAATCAGTATCCTAGGATATCAAAACAAGAATTAAGAACACATAATTAAGAACAAGTTAAATATTTATCATACAATTCAGAAAATAATAACAAGATTCGCCTTAGGTTTCATTCCCCTTAGGTATTTAGGGGATTTAGTTCATAACTAAAAAGGAAAACATCTCAGAAGAATAATGAATACAAAACATAAAGAAAACCCAAAACTCTTGAAGGGAAGTTGAGGGGTGATCTTCAGTCTTGATGATGAAACCGGCTTCTGAGATGAATCAATCGGCTTTCTTCTAGTAATTCCTTCCTTCCTCTCTATGTGTCCCCTTACTTTCCTCCTCTGGGGTTTATTTATAGGCTTTAGAATGCGTAGAAGCCTTCAAAATTGGCCTTTTTCTAATTGGACTCAACTTGGGCTCGGCAGGGACACGCCCGTGTGAGTCGTGCTTTGAATCTGCCAAATTGACACGGCCGTGTGGTCTGCCCGTGTGAGGAGGTCCAGGCCGTGTTGAATTCGTACTTTGGCCCATTTTTCTCTGTTTTTGGCCCGTTTCTCGTTCCTTTCTCTCTCTTATGCTCTCCTAAGTATAAAACATGAAATTAAAGCATTAGGAGCATCGAATTCACCAATTCTAATTGGAAATCATCCATAAAATGCGTTAAATATGGGGTAAAAATATGTATAAATTACGGTTTATCATAAGGTGCCATCTGTATGCTAGACTGGTAGGTATTATTATACGCAAACTCTTCTAACGGCAAATAGTCCTCCCAACTGCCTCAGAAATCTATCACACAACTCAACATGTCATTTAGTATCTGAAACACCCTCTTTGACTGACCATCTGTTTGAGGATGGAACACAGTACTGAAGTCCAACCTTGTACCCAGTGCTTTATGTAGCTTCTTCCAGAACCGAGAAGTGAAGTGAGAATCCCTGTCAGATATTATGGAAATCGATACCCCACGTAGTCTCACTATGTGACACCCCTAATTTGACCCTAGTCGGAAAGTGGTTTCGGGACCACAAAACCGAGCCACAAAAATAATTAATTGTTATATTTTATGCTTATTATTTATGAATAAGTATGTGTGAAAATTTCATGCTTTAATTTTGTCATTTGGATGTGAAATAAATAAAAAGGGGCTTATGTGAAAAATCTTGAAAATGTCATAGGTTAATTGGTGGTGGCTAAAAATTGCATGGTTTGAAGCATGAGGGACTTGCATGTTAAACATTCCTTTTTCTTGGTAGTGGACGGCAAGGATGGGCATGAATGACACATTTTGGCATTTTGTATGTTATATTTTAGTTAAATAATATCAAATAGTTTTATAATAAATCAAGTTATTATATGTCATAAATTATAAGAGGAATTAAATAATTAAAAGGGTGAGAAAAAAAAACAAAGTTGGGTCTTTTCTTCTCCTCCATTGCCGTAGCCTAAAGGGAGGGAGGAGAAAGTTTGTTTGCTTTGATTTTTGGCTTAGAAGATGGCTAGAATGACGTATGTATTGAATGATTCTTGAAAATCTATGCATGTTTGAGATGATTAGTTCAAACTCTACTTATCCCATAGATTAAACTTAGAATTTTGAGGTTTGAGATTCGGTCAATAAGCTTGAAACTCATAGTAGTTTGTTTTGGTAAGCTTGGTATACGGATGATAGATGTGTTTTGGTTTTGGTTTGATAATGATGTTAATGATGGTGATTTTCGGTCATGCATTAACTTAAATTGTAAGTATGATTTATGGTATAATTTGTGTGATGGAATGGTCTTGAGATTTGGCTTGATTAAATGGGTAAAATGCTAAGTGTTTTAAAGATGATGTAATGGTTATTTCGGTTTATGTGAAGTAAATATAGATGATGGTTATAAGCTGTCTTATGATTTGATAATGGTGATTAAATCTTGTAGTTAAGTGTTTAGATATATATATTAATAATGAATTTAGTTGTACTTGCTATGTGAGAAATGTGCAATGCTATAGGTATTTGATTATTAGATATGGTTATTTTAAGTTGATTTGTAATGGTATGATTGCATTGATGAATTGGTTTGGAAATGGTGGGAAGAATTGGCTATTATGCTTGATACTAATGCCGAATATGAGAATGCTGTACTTGAAAAATGTAGGTGAACATGACAAGTGTATTCGGCTTAGGGCATAAAGGATATGAAAATTTGGTATTTATTTTTGATTGTGTGTGTATGACCATGGATAATTGGCTGCACAAATATTATGAATACATAATGTATGTTAAATTTATTAAGCTACAAAACATTATACATGATCGGCCAATGTAAATTATTTGAGTAAAGTATATCTTGATGGTACATTTCGGCTAGTATAAAATGTATATGGATGTCGTATGACTATGTTTAATTTGGGAAGTAAATTGTTTGATTTAGCTCAAGAGCCTAGAGGATCAAAGTTGGATAAGGGAAAGGAAAAAGTGATCGAATAGCCGTCGTAATCGTTTGGCAACTTTCGAGGTAAGTTTTAAGTGATTAAACGTTGAGTAAATTCAATCATAATAGGACATAATGAGTTGATTTAATAAGATATGATGTGGCCATGATATGTCTTAAACTCAAATGGTAAGTTCATAAGTGTTTGGACTTGGAAATTTAAGAGCAAATTGTAATAACTTGCTTAGGACAGCAGCAGTAACGTGATTTTAGAAAATCACTATAAATTGTTGGTGTGGAATTATAGGCTGAATAAAATATGTAATCAAAGCTTAATTAGTCTAGTTTCTTATAAAAGAGACCGTGTAAGCAAAGAAATTTCCTATAAAGAGATATTTAAAGTTGTGTGAGGCAGTGCCAGAATGACTCTGAAATCCCCTGTTCTGTTTTTAGAAAATCATTATAATTTGTAAAAAAATGTTTATAAGATAAAATTTATATTCTTAGACTCCTTAATGAGTCTAGTTTCAAATGAAATCAAATAGAACATATTTTGAATTCTGTACAATGAGAAATTTGATTCGTAGTGAAGAGTGGTCAGATTAGTCAAACAGTGAAACAGGGGAAACTTTAAGAAAAATCTGGTATTGATTGGCCAAACCTAAAATTCTGAAAATTTTATGGATGGAAAATATATGAGTCTATATTCATGGAAAATTAACGGAAATTGATTTTGAGTTTTGTAGCTCCAATTATAAATAATTTAGTGACTATTGCTCAGGAAAACAGCTTGTAGTGAATATGTGAATTTGTTGTAAACATTGATGAAACTATTTGAGTTGCTTATAAGCAATTGCTGAAATTGATGTACAAGATAAATATATATGTGTGTGGTAAAGCCGAATGGCTAATGTGAAATATGTATGAGATATGTATATGTGGTAAAGCCGAATGGCTAGTGTGAAATATGTATGAGATATGTATATGTGGTAAAGCCGAATGGCTAGTGTGAAATATGTATGAGATATGTATAAGTGGTAAAGCCGAATGGCTAGTGTGAAATATGTATGAGATATGTATACATGGCAAAGCCGAACGGCTAGTGTGAAATATGTATGAGATATGTATACGTGGTAAAGCCGAATGGCTAGTGTGAAATATGTATGAGATATGTATATGTGGTAAAGCCGAATGGCTAATGCGAAATATGTATGAGATATGTATATGTGGTAAAGCCGAATGGCTAGTGATTCGGCTAGTGTGAAATATGTAGGAGATGTGTGTATATTGTGGCTGAATGACCAAATATGAAAGGTGTGTATTATTAGATATTTGATGAGGCAAATGAATTACAAATATGACAGTCGATGTGAATGTTGTAACATGTGAATAAATGTACATGAAACTTGGAAATATATTCCGGGTAAGACCCGATGACTACGTGTGGAGATTATGTCCGGGTAAGACCCGATGACTACGTGTGGAGATTATGTCCGGGTAAGACCCGATGACTACGTGTGGAGATTTTGTCCGGGTAAGACCCGATGACTACGTGTGGAGATTATGTCCGGGTAAGACCCGATGACTACGTGTGGAGATTTTGTCCGGGTAAGACCCGATAACTACGTGTGGGGACTATTCGAGCTAAAGGTTTCGCTGAAGATTCGAGTAAAGCATAAGATTATACGACTTCACAGTAACAATTGGTAATAAATACGTTCAATGCGTTAAGCTGGTCAGGTATGTATTTTGAAATTATATTTAAGCTTGATTTGGACTAAATCACAAGGTCGTTATGTGATGCATATGTGAGTAAAGCAATAAGACTGTTCTATGATTATTGTGCGTTTGGTCAATGTGGAAAGTTAGGTGAAAATATGTAATGTACCTATGTTTATAAGAGATCACTATCAAGTGAGAATTTATCTGCCTATTATATATGATGAGATGGGTATATTCGGTAAAGGGATGGTATGCCCGAAGGAAGAGTGAAATAAAAATACGAACAACTATGTTATAATTTGATTGTTATCTGTTGACACTGCTTAAAACTTACTAAGCATTGTAATGCTTACTCCGTTTACTTTGTTTCCTCTGTTTTATAGATCTCATTTGGAAGCTACAGGCTCGGGGATCGTCAGCAACTAGTCACACTATCACTATCCATTGCTTGTTACTGTTATGTTTTGAATTATTTTATGGCATGTAAAGAATAGACCAGTGGCCGAAGAATAATTTGGTTAATGTATATAAGCCATGCAAAAATGGCATCTTTTGAATGTGTACTTATAGCAGTTAAATTGTATCCCTGACTGTCTTTAGTATTTACCTAAAGGAACGTTCTTTATAAAAAAAATTCAAAATTTTTACTGTTCGGATATGAGTTTCAAGTCCGGTAATGCCCCTTTACCTATTCCGGCGACGGATACGGGATAGGGGTGTTACACACTATCTCAGACACATATAGTTTAGCCAGCTTCTGCAAAGAGTAATCAGTATGGACTAGCATGAAATGGGCAGACTTTGTCAATCGATCTACAATGACCCATATTGAATCCTTTTTAGAAGGCATTAGGGGTAGCCCACAAACAAAATCCATAGTTACTTTCTCCCACTTCCAAAGTGGAATCTTAATTGGCTGACGCAACCTTGAAGGCAACTGATGTTCAGCCTTAACCCGCTGGCAAGTCAGACATTTACCCACGAAGTTAGTAACCTCACGCTTGAGACCTGGCCACAAACATAACTCACGAAGATCTCAATACATCTTGTTTCCACCAGGATGCATAGCATAAGGGCTACTATGCCACACGCAGTATCGACTACCTTAAATTAGTATCCTTTGGTACATAGACTCTCTCAGAGAAACATAGTACCCCTTCGCTATTCAATCCAAAATCTGATGTGCTACCACTCTCAAACTATCGGAATAGAAGACCCAGTGACTCATCCTCTAACTAATTACCTTTAATCTGCTCAATCCACATCAATTTTACCTGAAGTTCAGCCAACAGACTACTATCATCAAATAAGCAGAGACCAGCAAACATAGCCCTCAGATTAGTCATAGCCCTACGGCTCAGTGTGTCAGCCACCACATTGGCCTTCCTAGGATGGTATTCAATCGTATAGTTATAGTCTTTAAGCAGCTTAATCCATTTACGCTACCTAAGATTTAGCTCCTTCTAAGTGAGGAGATACTTGAGGCTCTTGTGATCCATGTAAATGATAACTTCTCACCGTATAGGTAATGCCTCTAAATTTTTAGTTCGAATACCACAGCGGCTAATTCCAAGTCATGCATCAGATAATTCACCTCATGAGTCTTAAGCTGACAAGACGCATATGCCACCACCTTACCCTCTTGCATCAACACACATCCCAAAGCAACATGTGATGCATCACTGTAGACAGTGAATTCTTTCCCAGACTCTGGCTGTAATAAGACAGGGGCCTCAACCAGAACTTTCTTAAGCTTCTCAAAACTTTCTTGCTGAGTGAGAGGTGCTGCAATCAACAAAAACCCCTAAACAAAACGTCTATAATACCCCGCCAGTCCCAGAAAACTGCAAATCTCAGATACAATTTTAGGTGGCTTCTAATCTAGAACAACTTCAATTTTTTGAGGATCAACCCTAATACCTTCAGCAGATACCACATAGCCCAAAAATGCTACCTCTCGTAACTAGAACTCACACTTACTAAACTTTGAATACAGATGTTTCTCCCTCAGAATCTGCAGAACAACTCGGATACGTGCATCACGCTCATCTTCAGTTCTTGAATAAACCAGTATGTCATCTATAAACACCACTACGAATCAATCCAGATAGGGCTAGAACACTCAGTTCATTAAATCCATAAAAGTTTCTGGTGCATTCGTCAGTCCAAACGACATCACTAGGAACTCCTAATGACCATAACGAGTCCTAAACACTGTCTTGTAAACATAGTCTCCTTAACCTTCAATTGATGGTACCCCAATCGGAGATCAATCTTAGAGAAAACTGAAGCTCCACGAAACTGGTCTAATAAATCGTCTATCCTTGGTAAGGGGTACTTGTTCTTAATAGTAAATTTATTTAATTGACGATAATCGATACACATACGCATGGATCCATCCTTCTTTTTCACAAATAAAATTAGTGCTCCCCACGGAGACATACTAGGACGGATGAATCCTCGATCCAGTAATTCTTGAATCTGAGCTTTAAGCTCCACTAGCTCCTTCAGTGCTATTCTATAAAGGGCAATGGACACCGAAGCAGTACCAGGCAGGAGCTCAATCCTTGACTCACTTCACGGTTTGGAGATAACCCAGATAACTCATCAGGAAAAACATTCAAAAAATCCTTAACTGTTCTGATGTCCTTAACAGAAGAAGCCTCAGAAGCTGAAACACCGATATAGTCTAGATATGCTTCACAACCCTTACGAACTAATTTCTCAACCCTTAGTGTAGATATCACATTTGACAAATAATTTTGACGCTTCCCAATTACAGCTATCTCGTCACCCTCCACAATTTTCAGTACCATCCGCTTAGCAGCACAATCCAAATTCACTTGATGTTGAACTTGCTAGTCCATACCCAATATTAAATTAAATTCTCTAAATGGGAGTTCCATCAAATCTGCCAAAAAGATGGTTCCTTGAACCTCAAAAGGTGCATCTCTGAACAATTTGTTTACTCTCACCTACTACCCTAATGGACTTAACACTATAACCTCACTCGTAGTGCTTTCAACCATTATACCCAATGTCTCAAACACAGTGTATGCTATATATAAATGCGTAGATCCAACATCAACCAGTGCAGTATAAGGTACATTATGAATAAAGAACATACCCGTGATAACATCTGAGGCGTCATAGTCCTCTCGGCATTGTGCAGTATAAACCAAAGTTGGCTGCCTAGCCTTAGTCCAACCAGCACCTCTGCCCAGTGCCCTCTGACCATGGCCCAAACTATTACCACCTCTCGCCTGACCATAGCCTCTCAGTGGCTGCTGAACACCCCTCAGCGGCTGAACAGTACCCATACCAGTAGCTTACATCTGATCAGGCCTTCGTGGATAATCTCTGATACTATGCTCTAACAATCTTCATCTCAAATAGGCCCTAATCCTTTTCCAGCACTCGCTCTGATGGCGTCTCCCACAATCAGCATAAGGCTGCAATCTAATAGCAGCAACAAGGGACCCAACTCTGACTGGCCCATCAACTCTGGCCTTTTTCTTAAGCCTCTGAAATGAACTTGAGGGCTCCGAATCCCTCTTGTTCCTACCCTTTTCCTTCTCATGGTTTTGGTGCTCAGCGCACTTCACATCCTTGGCGATCTTCGCCTTATCGAAAAAAGCAGCAAAATATCACTCCCTCTGTTGAGCTATCAAAACCCATAGATTATACCTGAGGACGTCCTCGATATGAACGCAACAAACATATACAGTTGCCACCATTCCATGCATATAGCGGCTTAATTTCTGCTCGGGGGTGCAGTCGAGGTCGTCCATGATCCTCTCTATGGCCTCTATCCAAAACTCAGCCACATTAGGGGAAACTCCAGTAATACCCTTAAAAATCTCAGCCTTATTAGAAAGGAGTCATTTTGTAACCGACCCACGGCCCACAGTACTAGTATTGGGCCCAGCAACCCTCTCAAAAATTCTTAACATGGCTTGGAACAAAGCATCATTCGCAGCCGTACGATCATGAGACCCAATCTCAGTCACAGGTGAAGTCGGTGCCTCTCTAGCTTCAATGTTAGGCATGTGGCCAAATGACAAAGACCCAGCTCGAGCACCTCCACGGCCTCCACCGTGGCCTCTTGTACCCCTTCTACCAGTACCTCTAGTGTTCCTATTGATCTGTGTATTATCTATATTAACAATCTTATGCATCAGTTTACGGTTCCAGTGTTTATTAATAGATATTTTATGAAAAATAATATCAGTAATTCAGAGTTCATTTTCACAGATTTAGTCTTCCTACAATTTCATTTTACCCTCAATAGAGTATTTAAGTATAGTCTACTACCTACAATAGTCTCAGTATTTCAATTTAAACAGAAAATAGTTTCAGAGGACTTACAGAATCGGCACCATAGTCTCGGTGTACCACACATTCAGTAGAACATTTCAAAATACGTTAAATTCTTTAAAAAAATTCTTTTAAAAATTTTAAATTTTAAAGAAACCCAAATCCACAACCAAGTTTTGTAACCTAGCTCTGATACCACTAAATGTAACACCCCAAACTCGACCTAGACGTTATGGCTGAATCTAGCGATGCCACATTGAAGTGTTTTTCGAAAAACATAACTTCGTGAAAAAGCCCATTCTATATCAAACCTCTTTGTAATCTTAACGAAAATTTAGGATATCTCATTCATTATTAAAGACTCAAGTCGTTTTAGCAAAATGTTAATCATATTAGATTTTTATTACATTTTAAAACATTGTTTGTTGCGAAAGCTTGTAAAATATGTTGCGCAAACGTGGTGTTTTGAAAAGCATTTATTATTTTTTTGAAAATTCGCGTCCTACTACTAACAGATATGATTCAGAATAAATAAAATCCCAAATTAAAATTTAAAAATTTAAAGAGGCCTTATTACAAAAACAAATACCTAAATTAAATTTCTTGTAAACAAAAAGGCAAATATGGAAGCATGTGCGGTTGTGTAGCCACCTTCGAGTCCCTCGCAGCACCAACCCACCTAAGCCTGGGGATTTCTTGTACAGATAAACAGAAGGGTGAGTTAATGAAAACTCAGTGTGTAATCCCTTAATGAATAAACAGACAACATACAGTATGAATATACAGTCTGGGCCTTAGCCCGTTCCAGTAACACTTCAGTTTCAATTGGGGCCTCAGCCCATTACAGTATCAGTGTAAGCTTTAGCCCATTTCAGTGATAGTAACAATACAGTTATGCAATCAAAAATCCTACCCAACCAGCCTCTACACTCCACTCTATCCAGCCCTACACTCCATGTGGGGATAAAATCAACCCAGCCATCCCTACACTCCAAAATAGCATCAGTTGCGGCACTAAACAGTATTTGCAACAGAGCTGCCAGTACAGTACACTTCCTCCAATCATAATAAACCTATCCTTATACAACATATCATGCGTCATGTCAAATTATCATACATGTATGCAATATATATAATGGCATGCTCGATTACAGTCATACATATCATAAGGGCATAATAGTCATCCTACCCCATATTTTATCAGTTTGGGGTCTAAGTATACTTACCGACCAAACAATAGGTCCACAGTTGTCTTGGGCGACATATGCAACCTTAACAGTCAAACAAAGAGAATGGACACAAGGCCTATAATGCGGCCCAAGTGGGCCCACATGCCCGTGTGGCCCACAAAGCCCAGACATGACCTTGGCTGCGTGGATTGTAATATCCTGAATTAGGGCCTAATCGGAATAGTGGTTTTGTGACCACAAATCTGAGATAGAAATAATTATTTTATAATTATTTTGATGTTTATGATATGATTGCATGATTGTGTGAAAATTTCGTGATGAAATCCTATCCTAAAGTGCTTAAATTGAAATTAGGGACTAAATCGAATAATTTGCAAAACTTGCATTCTAGGAGTTTTTAGTATGAAATTGTTTTGGAATATTAATGAGGAGGTCTTAAATAGTAATTTGACCAATTTCTAAGTCTATGGAAAAAAATTGGACATGAATGGAATTTTTGGAAAGTTTAGTAGTAAGGGCATTTTGGTCATTTAGTTATTAAAATGAATTAAAAACAAAATTAAAAGCCAATTTTTGTCCATCTTCTTCATTAGGCCAAAATTTCAAGGGTTCTCCATATTTATGGTTTGTTTCAAGCTTCCAAGCTCCATAGTAAGTGATTCCAAGCCCCGTTTTTAATGTTCTTTACGTTTTTGGAATCCCGATAGCTCGATTAAGCTTATGCTAGCAATAATTCAACCTAAGGTTCATATTTGGAAAAATACCCATAGGTGAAATTTGTGTATTTTGGTGTTTTATGATAGAATATGAGGTTTTAAATTATGTTAGACAACTTGTACTACTCGGTTTTAAGCGAAAACGAGTAAAAGGGCTTAATCGATAAAAATACCTAATAGTCATAAGTACATGTTAGAGTGTGAATTTGATGTTGCCATAGAAGGGAAAAATTATCAGCATGTCATAAAACATAAGAATAAGGGATGAAGTTTAATTCCCGAACCTAGGGGCAAAAGTGTAATTATGCAAAAGTTTAGATGCAAAAATGTAATTTTTCCAAAGTTCGTATTAAATGCTGTTTTGATGAATGTATGTATTAAACAAGATTAATTTGGCATTATAGATCAAGAGAAACGAGATTCAAGTCGCGATCGAGGGAAAAACAAAGTTTACGAAGAATAGGCTCGATTGCTAATAATTTTGTACCGAGGTAAGTTCATGTGTAAATGTAGTCACATAATTGTCATTTTAAGCAATTTAATGTTGTTTATATGATATGATGCTGATTATTATCATGAAATATTATGCTTTGTGGTTATTGTTGAATAATATGTAATTATGTGAATTACTTGATGAGTATGAACTATCACCGAAGTATCGGTTTCAATATTCCGTGGAAGACGGTAAAGATGTGTGATCGAGGAAATTGCCCGTTTGAACCTTGGGAATAGATTAGAATACAAGTGACATGTCACTAGGATATTTGAGTTTCGAACTCGTTGAGTTGAGTCCGAGTTCGTGAGATGTAACTCGGCATCCGAGCTCATTGAGTTGAGTCCGAGTTCACTTATGGATGCGAACGCCCGAGCTCGTTGAGTTGAGTCCGAGTTCACTTATGGACGGGTTACATGGTAGCTTGGCTACATAAGTTCCGCAGGCTATTGAGTTTGTCTAGTTGCGGGTATGGCTCTTATGTTCATGAGATCCGCGTATTCGAATTATATTCCGATGTGTTCAACGAGCGAATCTTACATGAATAAGAAGAAGGCCTAAAACGAAGGTGACATGTTGGTAAGTGTGGTAAATGAGAAAATTTGACAGGTATGTGCTTAACCCTCAGGTTGAAAACTTGGTATGATGAAATCGTAGAAAGATATTAAATGTAAATGAAACATGAATGTCTTGGTGTTGTTTATGCAAATGATGTTTTATGTGAGATTGTGTGATTATGTTACTTGCTATTTGCATGTGAACTTACAAGCATTTGTGCTTATTCCCTCCTTTTCTTTCATTGTAGTTTTGACAAGCCAGCTTGAGAATCAGGATAGGTCGAAGACTCGTTCACACTATCCGAAGGCTTAAATTGGTAAAATGGCTTGTGTATTTTGAATGTGGCATGTATGGCAAAACACTCACTTTGTGTAATTGATCTTATGATATGGCTATGGTTTGGTAAGAAAAGAGTTTGTAAATGATTAGCCATTGGAATGGCCAATCTAAGTCATATTTGATGTTATGTATGTTTAAAATGCTATTTAGTCCATGAAAATCCTTAGTAAAGTGAAATTTGCCATAAAACAGAATCTGACAGCAGCAGTGATGTAAATTTGAAAAATCACTAAAAATAGTATAAATGGAATTAAATGATGAGTAAGCTATGAAATTGAAGCTTAATGAGTATATTTTCATATGGATTGAACAAAACAGGTATATAAATTATATTTTATGAGATATTTGAATTTTGTGAAATAGGGCTAGAGTGATTTCTGGATCCCCTGTTCTGACTTTAAAAATTTATCATAAATTTTAAAAAAATAATTAGAAGTCATAATTTATATGTACAGATTTCTTATTGAGTCTAGTTTTAATAGAAACAAACTTCATAGTCATTGAAATTATGTACAGAGAGATATCTAATTCGTAATATATAGAGGTCAGAGCAGTCAAACCCTGAAACATGGGAGATTTTAACTAATAAACTGTACTAATTGGCTTCATCAAAAATTCTAGAAAAAAAATTAGTAAATATATATATGATTCTAGTTTTAGGGAAAATTTACAAAATTTTATTTCGAGTTTCGTAACTCGAGATATGAATTTTTAAGCGAATGTGACGCAGATTGCTAGCTTTACTGGAAATTTTAAAAATAAATTGTTTGAGCTGTTTAAGTAATGAATTAAG
The DNA here is from genome assembly GCF_007990345.1 of Gossypium hirsutum. Classification (NCBI taxonomy): domain Eukaryota; kingdom Viridiplantae; phylum Streptophyta; class Magnoliopsida; order Malvales; family Malvaceae; genus Gossypium; species Gossypium hirsutum. Next base: position 55,468,947 of record NC_053431.1, read on the forward strand.
TCTGTTAACACCTCGTGTTCGACTCCGGCGACGGTCTCGGGTACGGGGCGTTAAATTTGGTGGTATCAGAGCAGGTTTAGTCGATTCTCAGACTAATGTGTTGTATGTACGGGTTTTGCTATACATGCCATATATATTGTGATAGTGTGACGACTTCTGACCTTTTAAATGATTTTTTTATAGTAAATAGATCCCGATCCAGTTGCGGCTGATGATGTAGAGAGTAATGCACCAGCTCCGGCTGAAGGGCGGTGCCAACTAAAAATCCACCTCCTACTGTTGGTCAAGGAGGAGGAGAAGGGGCTCGAGAAGCCTTTCTCCAAATGATGAGTGCCTAGTATACTGAGTTCGTTCGTACGAACCGAATGCACAACCTCCCCCACCTCCCCCGATTCCTCAACCTGTACCCCCGATGCCTCAAGGTGAAGATCTGATAAAATTTCACAGAACTCCAGTTGACAGAATCTGTAAACAAGGGGCCGAAGAATTCAGGGCAAATATTGATGATGATACCGAGAAAGCAGAGTTTTGGCTCGAGAATTCTATTCGAGTATTTGATGAATTGTCTTGTACACCTGAGGAATGCTTGAAATGTGCTATATCATTGTTGAGGGATTCAGCTTATCATTGGTGGAAGACATTGATTTCAGTAGTATCGAAAGAGAAAGTAACTTGGGAGTTCTTTCTAGAAGAATTTCAGAAGAAATATATCAGTGAAAGATTTATTGATTAGAAGCGTAAAGAGTTTCTTGAATTAAAGCAGGGGAACATGACAGTTACTGAAGACGAAAGGGAGTTTGTCAGGTTGAGTAAGTATGCTAGAGAATATATTCCTACAGAAGCTAAAATGTGCAGACGATTTGAAGATGGACTCAATGAAGACATCAAAGTATTTGTTAGGATTCTTTAATTAAAAGAAATGGTAGTACTGGTTGATTGAGCTTGCAAGGCTGAAGAACTACTTAAAGAGAAGAAAATGGTAGAGGCTGAGACTAGAAATTGGAAGAAAAGACCAACGAGCAGTTCATTCTCACAGCAATCCAGAAAATCTAGAAATATGAATCCTCGTTCACAGGTTTCGGCTAGACAATCATATGGAAATTCTAAGAAGCAAAATGTGGGTCCTAAATCTCAGACTACTTCTGCGGCTAGTGTGGGAAATACGAGATTTGTTAAGCCTGAGTGCCAGCGGTGTGGCAGAAATCATTTTGGCCCATGTAGAGTGAATGAATGTTTTCGGTGTGGTTCTCCGGATCATTTTATTAGAGACTGGCCAGAGAGAGCTGAGAAAGAAAATTTTCAGAATGTAAAAGCTAGTGGTGCAGACCCGAGGGGAAGATATTCGAGAAAAGCTAGAAATGAAGCAAGCAGCAAAAATGTAGCCAGAGATTCAGCAGCTAAATCTGAAGCAAGGGCTCCAGCTAGAACTTATGCTATAAAGGCACATGAAGATGCTTCATCACCCGATGTGATTACTGGTATATTTTCTCTTTATGATGTTAATGTTATTGCTTTGATTGATCCCGGTTCTACTCATTCATATGTATGCATGAAACTGGTGTCTAGTATGAATATACCTGTTGAGAACACAGAATTTATGATTAGAGTGTCGAATCCGTTAGGCAAATGTGTGATAGTTGATAAAGTATGCAAGAAATGCCCTTTAATGATTCGGGGTCATTACTTTTCGGCCGACTTGATGTTGTTGCCGTTTGATGAATTTGATGTTATTTTGGGTATGGATTGGTTGACATTGCATGATGCTATAATAAATTGCGAAGAAAAGGTTATAAAATTAAAGTGTGAAAGTGGTGAAATTCTGCGGGTTGAACCAGACAAATTTGAGGCATTATCTAGTATGATTTCTTCGATGTCGGCTCAGAGATATTTGAGAAAGGGTTATGAAGCTTATTTGGTGTATGTAATTAATAAAAAAAGAAGTTGAAAAGAAAGTTGAATCAGTGCTGGTTGTGTGCGAATTTGCGGACGTATTTCCAGAAGAATTGCCGGGTTTGCCTCCAGTCAGGGAAGTAGAATTTGGTATTGATTTGATACCGAGAACAACTCTGATCTCGATTACTCCATATAGAATGGCACCAGCAGAGTTGAAAGAATTAAAGTCACAGTTGCAAGAGTTGACTGATAAAGGCTTTGTGAGACCGAGTTTTTCACCTTGGGGTGCTCCCGTGTTATTTGTGAAAAAGAAGGATGGTTCTATGAGATTGTGTGTTGACTATGGGCAGTTAAACAAGGTGACAATCAAAAACAAGTATCCGTTGCCAAGGATTGATGATTTGTTTGATCAGCTAAAAGGAGCGACATGGTTTTCAAAGATTGACTTGAGATCTGAGTATTACCAGCTGCGAGTAAAAGAGTCGGATGTGCCTAAAACTGCTTTTAGAACAAGGTACGGTCATTATGAATTTTTAGTTATGCCGTTCGGGTTGACAAATGCTCCCTCTGTGTTTATAAATTTAATGAATCGCATATTTCGGCCATACTTGGACAAATTTGTTGTGGTGTTTATAGATGATATTTTAATTTATTCAAAAGATGAGACAGAGTATGCTGAGTATTTGAGGATAGTTTTGCAAACTTTGAAAAATAAGCAGCTGTATGCTAAGTTTAGTAAAAGTGAATTTTGGCTCCGGGAAGTTGGATTTTTGGGTCATATTGTTTCAGGTGATGGTATACGGGTTGATCCTAGTAAGATTTCAGCCATTGTTGATTGGGAACCACCGAAAAATGTAACCGAGGTTAGAAGTTTCTTGGGGCTAGCTAGGTATTATCTGCGGTTTGTAAATGGATTTTCTATAATTGCTGCTCCTATGACTAGACTACTCCGAAAGAATGTTAAATTTGAATGGACGGAAGAATGTCAACAGAGTTTTGAAGAATTGAAAAAGTTATTAATTGAAGCACCAGTGTTGGTACAACCTAAATCAGGTAAAGAATTTGTGGTGTATAGTAATGCTTCTCGAAATGGCTTAGGATGTGTACTTATGCAAGAAGGAAAAGTGGTGGCTTATGCTTCGAGGCAGTTAAAATCTCACGAAAGAAATTATCCGACTCATGATTTGAAATTGGCTGCTATAGTGTTTGCTTTGAAGATTTGGCGACATTATTTGTATGGTGAAAAGTGCTGAGTATATACTGACCACAAAAGTCTTAAGTACATGATGTCACAAAAAGACTTGAATTTGAGACAGCGAAGATGGTTGGAGTTATTGAAATATTACGAGCTTGTTATTGATTACCATCCGGGAAAAGCGAATGTGGTTGCCGATGCTTTAAGCAGAAAATTGCTATTTGGTTTGAGAACTATGAACACTCGGTTAAAGATATCAAATGATGGTTCGATTCTAGCAGAGTTAAGAGCAAGACCGATGTTTTTACAAGAGATTTTTGAAGTTCAGAAAGATGATCAAGATTTGTAAGCCAAGAGAAAGCAGCGTGAAGTTTATACGAGATCAGATTTCAGAATTGGATCTGATGGTTGCTTGATGTTTAAAAATTGGATTTGTGTATCGAAAAATAATGAGTTGAGTCAATAGATTTTGCATGAAGCACATAATGGTTGTTTGGCAGTTCATCCGGGCAGTACGAAAATGTATAATGACTTGAAGAAAATGTACTGGTGGAGTGGAATGAAAAGAGATATTTTCGAGTTTGTATCAAAGTGCTTAGTTTGTCAACAAGTGAAAGCTGAACACCAAGTACCTTCGGGATCATTCCAGCCTATCATGGTTCCTGAATGAAAATGGGATCGGATTACTATGGATTTTATATCAAGGTTGTCGTTAACTCCGGGGAAGAAAAATGCCATCTAGGTAATAGTTGATAGACTGACTAAATCGGCTCATCTTATTACGGTACGTATGGATTATTCTCTTAATAAGTTGGCTGAATTGTATATCCGTGAGATTGTTAGACTTCATGGAATACCTTTGTCAATCATTTCGGATAGAGATCCGAGATTTACTTCACGGTTTTGGCAAAAGTTGCAAGAGGCATTAGGTACAAAGTTAAATTTCAGTACTACCTTTCATCCACAAACTGATGGACAATCAGAGAGAGTAATTCAGATTCTTGAAGACATGCTCAGATGTTGCGTATTGGAATTTCAAGGTACTTGGGAAAGGTACTTACCGTTGGTAGAATTTGCTTATAATAATAGTTATCAGACGAGTTTGAAGATGGCACCTTATAAAGCATTGTATGGTCGTCAATGTCGGACGCCATTGTATTGGACTGAACTCAAGGAAAATCAGATTTATGGAGTTGATCTAATAAAAGAAACCGAAGAAAAGGTGAAAGCGATTCGAGATTGTTTGAAAGCTGCTTCAGATAGACAGAAATCTTATGCGGATTTGAAACGAAGGGAAATTGAGTTTCAAGTTGGTGATAAGGTATTTTTGAAAGTGTCTCCATGGAAGAAAGTCCTTAGATTTGGACGGAAGGGCAAGTTAAGTCTGCGTTTTATTGGACCATATGAAATAATTGAAAAATTTGAACCGGTAGCATATCGGCTAGCATTACCACCTGAATTAGAGAAGATTCATGATGTGTTCCACGTATCTATGTTACGTCGGTATCATTCGGATCCTTCACATATAATTTCACCGACAGAAATTGAACTACGACCAGATATGACTTACGAAGAAGAACCGATTAAGATTTTAGCTCGAGAAGTCAAACAATTAAGAAATAAAAGTGTCGCTCTCGTGAAAGTATTATGGCAAAAGCACAGGGTAGAAGAGACTACATGGGAACCTGAAGAAACTATGAGAAACCAATACCCAACCTATTTACCGGTAAGATTTTCGGGGACGAAAATTCTTAAAGGGGGGGAGAGTTGTAATATCCTGAATTAGGGCCTAATCGGAATAGTGGTTTTGTGACCACAAATCTGAGATAGAAATAATTATTTTATAATTATTTTGATGTTTATGATATGATTGCATGATTGTGTGAAAATTTCGTGATGAAATCCTATGCCTAAAGTGCTTAAATTGAAATTAGGGACTAAATCGAATAATTTGCAAAACTTGCATTCTAGGAGTTTTTAGTATGAAATTGTTTTGGAATATTAATGAGGAGGTCTTAAATAGCAATTTGACCAATTTCTAAGTCTATGGACAAAAATTGGACATGAATGGAATTTTTGGAAAGTTTAGTAGTAAGGGCATTTTGGTCATTTAGTTATTAAAATGAATTAAAAACAAAATTAAAAGCCAATTTTTGTCCATCTTCTTCATTAGGCCAAAATTTCAAGGGTTATCCATAGTTAGGGTTTGTTTCAAGCTTCCAAGCTCCATAGTAAGTGATTCCAAGCCCCGTTTTTAATGTTCTTTACGTTTTTGGAATCCCGGTAGCTCGATTAAGCTTATGCTAGCAATAATTCAACCTCGGGTTCATATTTGGAAAAATACCCATAGGTAAAATTTGTGTATTTTGGTGTTTTATGATAGAATATGAGGTTTTAAATTATGTTAGACAACTTGTACTACTCAGTTTTAAGCGAAAACGAGTAAAAGGGCTTAATCGGTAAAAATACCTAATAGTCATAAGTACATGTTAGAGTGTGAATTTGATGTTGCCATAGAAGGGAAAAATGATCAGCATGTCATAAAACATAACAATAAGGGATGAAGTTTAATTCTCGAACCTAGGGGCAAAAGTGTAATTATGCAAAAGTTTAGGGGCAAAAATGTAATTTTTCCAAAGTTCGTATTAAATGCTGTTTTGATGAATGTATGTATTAAACAAGATTAATTTGGCATTATAGATCAAGAGAAACGAGATTCAAGTCGCGATCGAGGGAAAAACAAAGTTTACGAAGAATAGGCTCGATTGCTAATAATTTTGTACCGAGGTAAGTTCATGTGTAAATGTAGTAACATAATTGTCATTTTAAGAAATTTAATGTTGTTTATATGATATGATGCTGATTATTATCATGAAATATTATGCTTTGTGGTTATTGTTGAATAATATGTAATTATGTGAATTACTTGATGAGTATGAACTATCACCGAAGTATCGGTTTCAATATTCCGTGGAAGACGGTAAAGATGTGTGATCGAGGAAAACGCCCGTTTGAACCTTGGGAATAGATTAGAATACAAGTGACATGTCACTAGGATATTTGAGTTCCGAACTCGTTGAGTTGAGTCCGAGTTCGTGAGATGTAACTAGGCATCAAAGCTCGTTGAGTTGAGTCCGAGTTCACTTATGGGTGGGTTACATGGTAGCTTGGCTACATAAGTTCCGCAGGCTATTGAGTTTGTCTAGCTGCGGGTATGGCTCTTATGTTCATGAGATCCGCGTATTCGAATTATATTCCGATGTGTTCAACGGATGAATCTTACGTGAATAAGAAGAAGGCCTAAAACGAAGGTGACATGTTGGTAAGTGTGGTAAATGAGAAAATTTGACAGGTATGTGCTTAAACCCTCGGGTTGAAAACTTAGTATGATGAAATCGTAGAAAGATATTAAATGTAAATGAAACATGAATGTCTTGGTGTTGTTTATGCAAATGTTGTTTTATGTGAGATTGTGTGATTATGTTACTTGCTATTTGCATGTGAACTTACTAAGAATTTGTGCTTACTCCCTCCTTTTCTTTCATTGTAGTTTTGACAAGCTGGCTTGAGAATCGGGATAGGTCGAAGACTCGTTCACACTATCCGAAGGCTTAAATTGGTAAAATGGCTTGTGTATTTTGAATGTGGCATGTATGGCAAAACACTCACTTTGTGTAATTGATCTTATGATATGGCTATGGTTTGGTAAGAAAAGAGTTTGTAAATGATTAGCCACTAGAATGGCCAATCTAAGTCATATTTGATGTTATGTATGTTTAAAATGCTATTTAGTCCATGAAAATCCTTAGTAAAGTGAAATTTGCCATAAAATAGAATCTGACAGCAGCAGTTATGTAAATTTGAAAAAATCACTAAAAATAGTATAAATAGGATTAAATGATGAGTAAGTTATGAAATTGAAGCTTAATGAGTCTATTTTCATATGGATTGAACAAAACAAGTATATAAATTATATTTTATGAGATATTTGAATTTTGTGAAATAGCGCCAGAGTGATTTCTGGATCCCCTATTCTGACTTTAAAAATTCATCATAAATTTTAAAAAAATAATTAGAAGTCATGATTTATATGTAAAGATTTCTTATTGAGTATAGTTTTAATAGAAACAAACTTCATAGTCATTGAAATTCTATACAGAGAGATATCTGATTCGTAATATATAGAGGTCAGAGCAGTCAAACCCTGAAACATGGGAGATTTTAACTAATAAACTGTACTAATTGGCTTCATCAAAAATTCTAGAAAAAAATTAGTAAATATATATATGAGTCTAGTTTCAGGGAAAATTTACGGAATTTTATTTTGAGTTTCTTAACTCGAGATATGAATTTTTAAGCGACTGTGACGCAGATTGCTAGCTTTACTGGAAATTTTAAAAGTAAATTGTTTGAGCTGTTTAAGTAATGAATTAAGTTTGTTAACACCTCGTGATCGACTCCGGCGACGGTCTCGGGTACGGGGCATTACATGGTTTCACAACCTGGCCCAATATTCTCTACACATCCATACGATTTATCCGTGTGGGGCCCATAAGTTCGTGGCGCCCACACTGCCCATTTCGGCTCAACATGGCCTAAAACGGCCTAAGCCCATAAAATCGCTCATGGCGGCATCTAAATGTAACACCCCAAACCCGGCCTAGACATTATGGCCGAATCTAGCGATGCCACATTGAAGTGCTTTTCGAAAAACATAACTTCGTGGAAAAGCCTGTTTTATATCAAACATCTTTGTGATCTTAATGAAAATATAGGATGCCTCGTTCATTGTTAATAAATCAAGACATTTTAGCAAAATGTTAATCATCTTAGATTGTTATTACATTTTAAAACAGTGTTTGTTGTGGAAGCTTGTAAATTATGTTGTGCAAACGTGGTGTTTTGAAAAGCATTTATTATTTTTTCAAAAATCTGCGTCCTACTACTAATAGATATGATTCAGAATAAATAAAATCCCAAATTAAAAGTTAAAAATTTAAAGAGGCCTTATTACAAAAACAAATACTCCAAAATAACACCGGTTGCGGGACTAAACAATATTTGCAGCAGAGCTGCCAATACGGTACACTTCCTCCAACCATAATAAACCCATCCCCATGCAACATATCATGTGTCATGTCATATTATCATACATGTATCCAGTATATATAATGGCATGCTTGATTACAATCATACATATCATAAGGGCATAATAGTCGTTCTACCCCATAGGGGCATAATAGTCATTTTATTAGTTTGGGGTCTAAGTATACTTACTGAACCAACACTAGGTCTAAAGTCGTCTCGGACGACCCGTGCAACCCTAACAGTCAAACATTGAGAATGGGCCCAAGGCCCATAATACGACCCATGTGGGCCCACATGCCCGTGTGGCCCACAAAGCCCAGACATGACAGCCTGGCCTAATATTGTCTACACATCTGTGCAATTTATCCGTGTGGGGCCCACCTGGCCCATTTTGGCCCAACATGGCCTAAAACGGCTTAAGCCCACAAAATCGCTCATGGCGGCCTCTACGATCAAACACCCATTTTATGCGTTCAGATTACCACACGAGCTAGCACACACCCATGTTGCATCAGAGTTCACATTTTTTGGCTTTTGCCGATATATGATTCGGGCAGTGTCTACACATCTGATAGGATTCTAGGTTCGCAACTCCTCCTGAGATGACAAAATCGTGACCAGCATTAGTCATGCTTAATACTGAAACACTCCCCAAACGAACTTGTTACCGTCACTTACTTCAACTCCTTTAACCGATGTTGCCTTACAACTTCATAGGTAAACCAAGTCCAACACGATTAGATGCTGCCAAAATAACATTATTAGAACCCTAACATAGTTTAATCAACATGGCCTCATTCCCTAATCAGTTGGGTATAGCTTCCCCCTTACCAAAAGGCTTACCGACCCCACATGAGAAGAGTTGAGCAGAAGAGGAAGAACAAATTCAGCAGAGAACTAAAAAGGAGGATTGAACTGCAACAGAAAATAGAGGAGGGTGTAACGACAGGTATAGACAAAGAAGAGAATAGTTGAAAGAGCAGAAGTCAAGCAGGGACCTACCAAAAACGTAAAACCCAGATTCAGAGAAAGGTGTAGTCAGCCCACACTCCAAACGAAAGCCAGAAGCACTCACTTTGACAAAGGCAACAATGGAACAGTTACCACTCCTAACAGAAATCGGTAGCACAAGAAGAAGGAAAGAAGAGATGAGAATCGGCGATGAAAAACAAGGGAAAGATTGATGGAATAAAAACAAAGTTTAACTACAAGGGAAGGAGGTATTCGGCTACATAAACCGAGTGTGAGCAATAGGAAAGCAACAAGAATAATTGAGGGAAGAAAAGTGAGGGAGAGAGGGGAAGTCGATCAATCAAAGCACAATATTGGAGAGCAAAACCAAAATAGGCCAACCCAGAAAATACCCAAATGGTCACAAGTAATATTTGTCCACCAAACAAACAAGACTAAAAAAAATGAAAAGAAGAATGGAGAGCAAAACTGGAACACAATTTTAGCACTAAGAGTAAAAGGTCCTATGACCGAATTGGCACAATGGAATTCTCACATTCGGCATACTACTCCCTCACTCCTCAGCCTCCCTTAATTCTCTCCTAAAATCTCTGCATAATATCCTCCTAGAATTCAGCTATACACTCCCCACTCCCCTCAAACACTCCAACCGCCCCTTAGCATCAAAATTCTACTAACATACAACCTCTTACACGGCACAACAGCAAAATAAATTACTCCTTTTGCATCACCAAGTCTCGAACCTCAGACCCTATGGAATAATCCACACGCCCCTATCCCCTAGATCAGTAGCCCTTTTATGACATGTTTTCCCCACAATTATTTAAAAACCTACTGTCTAGGCTCAAGCATTTATTCCCTAAAAACAAAACCTTTTGCACATGCCCAAGCTTGAACCCAAGACTTCTTAGACTCTTCCCAAGACACTTAACCACTGAAGCAAATACACAGTTGTGTCACTAACATACAAAAATAAAAACTAAGATTTTAGGGCGTTACAACTTTACCCATAAAACAAAATTTTGGCCTCAAAATTTACCTGATCAAAACAAATGAGGCTATTGTCGTAGCATTGCCTCCTCGGGTTCCCACGTGGCCTCCTTTAAGCTGTGATTATGCCAAAGTACCTTAACCAGCGAGATAGACTTCGTTCTTAACACTTTTACATCACGGTCTAATATCTAAATTGGCTCACCCTCAAAAGTCAAATTTGGTTTAACCTCTATCCCCTCAGTTGAAATAACATGCATGGGATTAGTGCGGTAATGCCTCAACATAGAGACGTGGAACACGTCGTGCATTCGGCCCAACTCTGGAGGTAACTCTAACTGGTAGGCAACTGGTCCCACACGTTTTAGTATGTGGTAAGACCCAATGAACCTAGGGCTCAAGTTGCCCTTCTGCCCAAATCTCAGTACTTTCTTCCATGGCGAGACCTTGAAAAACACGAAGTCCCCTATAGAATACTCAATCTCCTTACGCTTCAGAGCCGCATACGACTTATGTCTATCTGATGCTGCCTTCAGTCGATCCTGAATTAGTCTAATTTTATCCTCAGTATCAAAAACTAACTCAGGGCCCAGAACTCGCCGTTCGCCCAACTCAGTCCAACATGAGGAAGTATGACACCTATGACCATATAATGCCTCATAAGGTGCCATCTGTATGCTAGACTGGTAGCTATTATTGTACGCAAACTCTGCTAATGGCAAGTAGTCCTCCCAATGGCCTCGAAAATTTATTACACAACTCTTCAACATGTCCTCCATTATCTGAATCACCCTCTCTGACTGACCAACTGTCTGAGGATGGAATGCAGTACTGAAGTCCAACCTTGTACCCAATGTGTAACACCCTGAATTTGGGGCCTAGAAGAGTTGGGTTTTGAGTCTGGGATTCGGATAGAAGAAAACCTGAATAGTTAAGAAGTTTTAAATATTATCGTTTAAGAAAAAAATTTTGAATTAAATTACTACTAGAAAATTTTTACTGTATTTATTATTACGGATATTTTAAATTTTTATGAAATTTTAATTAGTATTATGAGATAAAATTATTATTATTAGAAAAATATTACTGTATGTACGTTTGAAAAAATTTTATGAAAATTATTATTATTTACTGTATTATTGATATTTGAAATTTTTATTATTAGATATATTTATAAAATTATTATTATTAGATAGGAAAAAATATATATTTATAAAAGTATTGTTGTTTTGGTGTTTAAACTCTAGGAAAAAAATTGTTTTAATTTTTGCCTCATAGAGGGAATCTGGGCATAAGGCTTATAAAATAAATTGGGCAAGACTAGGCATGAAGAAGCGTACCTGGCCCAGTGGTTAGCATGCTAGGTAGTGGGAAGGAGAGCTGGGGTTCGACTCCCAGCATGTGCAAAAGTGTTTTATTTTTCTTTATATCAGGGAACGACGCAGGGAAGCCTTATATAAAGTTGGGGTTAAAGGAAACACAAAGGGAAGCTCGTTCTAGTGGTAGAGGCGCTGGGAGTGTGGTATAATGCCTAGGTTCGAGGGTTGGCACACACAAAGGCTTGTTTTTATTTTAGAAGCCAGGTCACACTAAAGTAAGGTTTAACAATAGTTGCAACCGAGTTATACTACAAGGATGCTTGTGGCGCAGTGGAGTAGGGTGCTAGGAGTTCCACAAGGGCACGGGTTCTAGTCCAGGCGCAGGTATGTTCTAATTTTATATTTTTAAAATGAACGGGACTTCAGCGGGTAACCTTTAAGATAAAATGTGACGGTATATTGATGAAAGTGAACGTGCCTCCTAGTGGCCAGCAGCGTCCTAGGCAACCTGGAGGTCCCAGGTTCAAGCAGCGTTACACGCAAGAGAGTGCTTCTTTCTGCTGTACGCACGTGGGAAGGGCCGTACGGGATTGAAACTCTACCAGCAACAGGAGGAGTCGGCTGAGCGGTGGAGTGGAGAGTTTGAATTAAATTCAAACTTTGAATTTGGCTATGAATTAAGGAGCTAAGGAAGGAATTAAAATTGGAAAAGGACTTTTGTGCCTATTTAAGCACCCATTCGGCCATAAGCATAAGGTGCCGATTGCTTTTATTTTGGGGGGCCTTCATGAGTTATATCCTTCTTGAAGGTTTGGGATATTTTTTTTAGTGTGGTAGCCAATTTTCTCTGTGACAGCCCTAAATTGACCCTAGTCGAAAAGTGGTTTCAGGACCACGAAACCGAGTCTTATAAATAATTAAAAGTTATATTCTGTGTTTATGATGTGAGTAAATGCATGTGTGAAAGTTTCATGCATTAATTTGATCATTTTTATGTGGATTTATTAAAATGGACTTATATGAAACATTGATGGAAAGTGAGAGGTTAATCTTACAATGGTCTATTAGTACATGCATTGAAAAGAGTGGTTTTGCATGTCAATTTACCCATAATGAACATAGTGGCCGGCCAAGAAAAGATAATGCTCCACCAATTCAAATTTAAAACAATTTTGTATTAACAAATGAATTAATAATTGTAATAAAAGGAATTAAATAAAAGAGAAGAAAGAGGATGGTGTTCATCTTCTTCTCCTACCTCTCTCAAGCCGAAACAAAGAGGAAAAATAAGGGAAAACTTACCTAGAGCAATTCGGCATTCATCTTTAGCTATTAGGAGGCAAGCTTTGAATTTGTTGATTTGGCTTTATATTATGCTAAGTTAATTTGTGAATGCACTCTTGGTAATGTCAAGAAAGTTGAGATTTCCTATGGTGATTTGAGCAAGATGCCGAATGATTAAGTGTTGGAATTAGGGGCTATTTTCATGTTGTAGGGAACAATGGGGGAATGACTAGAATGGGGTAAAGATTTTTGGATGAGAAGCTTAGAGACACCTTGTACATTCGGTCAAAAATTGAGTCTATTTAGAATGTTAACTTCTTCCTCTATGATTATTTTTCCTTGCATGTTAAATGGTTCTTGATAAGGCCGAATAAGTTATGAAAGTTTTTATAAATGTATGAAGTTCAAGGTGCAAAAAATTTAGTCTTGATGTTATGAATAATTCGGTTGAAATAAGGAGAATGGGAGTTGTCATTTAGGTTAAGATCAAAGAAATTAATCTTGTTAAAACTTTAAACTAATAATGCCCATATGTGTGATAGCCGAACATAGACTTTGTTTAAAGTCTTGGTCAAAGGCCGGTTAAGTGTTTTGAATGGATATCTAAGTGTTAAATAATAAAACTCTTGATGACTTGGGTTATATAGCATTCGGCCAAAGACTATATGGGCTTGCTAATTCGGTTTAAGTGAAGAAACTATGATAGAGAGATATGACTAAATTGTGGACTTTGACAATTTAAACGATGCATTTGACTTGTGTACCGACTTGGGATGATATGTGCTTCTATATGAAGTTAGATGGTGTTGATGAAATTCGATAATGCATGATGTTTAAATAGTATTGAACAAGGTCATTGTACTTAGATTGTATGACATACATGTATTGAATGGAATTGCCCAAGTGAAAAATAATTAAATAAATTTATTTGTTTAGATTTAAGCTCAAGAGCAAAGGGGAACTAAATCTGATAAAGGAAAGGAAAAAGTGGTCGAATAGCTGTTGAAATCGTTCAACAACAACCGAGGTAAGTCTTCGAGTAATGGAACTTAGTTTATGATTTGTTCAAGTCATGACATATAAGCATAACAAATAAACGGTGATATAATGAATCTACTTGAGTTACATATATTGAGGTAATTAGTTTATACTTATGACGGGCATCCGAATGCGAATAGAGGTCGTGTTATGAAGCAAGTCAAAATCATGCTCTTTGTATGTGGCTATTGAGCCGAAATTGGTAAGGTTTGATAAATGTCTTGTGTTTGAGCTTTAGTAATAAAAATGAAATAAGGATGTGTCATGATTTATTGATATATGTGCATGATTATTCGGATGATAACCGGGCTAAGTCCCGAAGGCATTTGTGTGAGTTACTATAACCGGGCTAAGTCCCGAAGGCATTTGTGTGAGTTACTATAACCGGGCTAAGTCCCGAAGGTATTTGTACGAGTTACTATATCCGGGCTAAGTCCCGAAGGCATTTGTGCGAGTTACTATATCCGGGCTAAGTCCCGAAGGCATTTGTGCGAGTTACTATAACCGGGCTAAATCTCGAAGGCATTTGAGCGAGTAGCTATATCCGGCTAATTCCCGAAGGTACTTGGTTTGGGAATGAGCAATCTCGCTGTAATAATTTCAATTAATACGCTCGTAAAACCCCAACGATGAGGTATGTTTTGTATATGCATTGGAATAATTGATTCCTTATGTATGAATATAAGGGTTGGAAATGTGAAGTAGGTATGATTGTGAGAATATGTGTATATGAAATTATTCGTTTAGTCATATGAATGCTATACTTCAGTTGTGCATGATTTCATTACTCAAAACTTACTAAGCATTAAATGCTTATTCCGTTTCTTTGATTCTTTGTTTTATAGATTTTGGTTCGTCAGCTATCGGATTCGGGAGTGTCAAAGTCGAAGTCATCCACACTATCAAAGCCCTTTTGGTACTCTTTTAGTTGAACTCTGAAAATGACATGTATAGGACTACCCTTTTGTTGTTGGTCATGTACCTTTCGGTAATGTATATATTTGGTTAGCCATGCGAAAATGGCTTATATATATTTTGAGCATAGCGTTATAATCATTTTGTATGTTGATCATGGAGTGTTATGGAAATGTTGGTAACGATTAGCCATTGGAATGGTTAATCACGATCATTTTGGTGCTATGTATGACAAAATTTTAGTTGATCCATGGAAAACCATGAAATAGGTAAAGTTTACCTTAAAAATCGATGCTGACAGCAGCAGTGATGTAGATTTGAAAAATCGTTAAAAATAGTAGGAATGGAATTAAATAGTGAATAAATTATGTAATCGAACCTTGATGAATCTATTTTCATATGAATGTAACAAAACAATCATATGAGCCGTATTTTGTGAGATGTTTAAGTTTTCGTGAAACAGGGCCAGAGTGATTTCTGGATCCCCTGTTTCGACTTTGGAAATTCACTATAAATTAACCAGAGATAATTAGAAGTCATGCCCTATATTTTCAGATTCCTTTTCAAGTCTAGTTTCTTTAGAAACAAACAGAATAAGTATTGAAGCCCTGTACAGGGAGATATCTAAGTCGTAATGCATGAAGGTCAGAGTAGTCAAACCCTGAAACAGGGGAGAATTTAACTAATAAACTGTACTAATTGGCTCGACCAAAAATTCTATAAAAAAATTGGTAGATGGACATATGAGTCTAGTTTCAGGAAAAATTTACGGAACTGGTTTTTGAGTTTTGGAACTCGAGATATGATTTTTAAGGTGACAGTGACGCAGTTAGCCAGCTTGTCTGGAAATTTTTAAAATGGACTGTGCAAATAAATGAATTAAGTCTGTTAGCACCTCGTGTTCGACTCCGGCAACGGTCTCGGGTACGGGGTGTTACAATTTTATTGGTATCAGAGCCACGGTTTAGTCGATTCTAGGACTACCGTAATACGTTTGGGTCTAGCTATACATGCCATTATGTGTCTATTTGATAGTGTGGTGATTTCTGACAGTTAAAAATGTGTTTGGTTATAGTAATGGATCCCGATCCCAACCGAACGGTAGCTGATGATCTTGAGAGTGTAGCGCCTGCTCCCGCACAAGGGACAGCGCCAGCAGACTCTCAACCTATTGCTAGTAATCAGAATGATGAAGCTAGACAAGCTTTCTATAGCGTGATGAATGATTGGTTCAACCAAGACATTCGAACTAATACGGCTGTTCCACAACCTCCATTCCCGACTAATACAACTCCCGCACCTACAATACCTCCGAGAACTGACCAAATAAGGTCAAATAAGCCCCCAGTTGACAAAATCCGAAAACACGGGGCTACTGAATTTAAAGCTACGGACAGCGATGATGCCGAGCAAGCTGAATTTTGGTTGGACAACACTATTCGGGTACTCGATGAGCTATCTTGCACACCCGATGAGTGCCTAAAGTGTACTATCTCCTTGCTACATGATTCTGCCTACTATTGGTGGAATACGTTGATTTCTGTTGTGCCCAGAGAGCAAGTAACTTGGGAGCTTTTCCAAACCGAGTTTCAGAAAAAGTATATCAGTCAGAGATTCATTGATCAAAAACGGAAGGAATTTCTTGAACTTAAACAAGGTTCCATGTCGGTTACTGACTATGAACGAAAGTTTGTAAGAATTAGCCAGTACGCTCTAGGATGCATTTCTTCAGAAGTTGTGATGTGTAAACGTTTCGAGGATGGACTGAACGATGATATAAAGCTGTATGTTGGCATTTTAGAAATCCGAGAATTTGTGGTACTTGTCGAGCGAGCTTGCAAAGCCGAGGAGCTCAGTAAGGAGAAAAGAAAAGCTGATATGGGAGCAAAGGAGTTTCGTAAGAGATCTTCGGGAAAGCCCTTTCAACAGTCATCGAAGAAATTCAAAGATGATTTAGGCCGATCTAGAGACACTTTGGGCTTTTCTAGACGAGATCGTGATCGACCCCCTGTGGGTACACGAGTCACTTCGGTCGCCAGTGTTGGAAATGAACGTCGAGACAGAACAGAGTGCCAGTATTGTAACACCCCGCACCCGAGACCGTTGCCGGAGTCGAACACGAGGTGCTAACAGACATAATTCATTTATTTTCACAGTCCATTTTAAAAATTTCCAGACAAGCTGGCTAACTGCGTCACTGTCACCTTAAAAATCATATCTCGAGTTCCGAAGCTCGAAAACTGATTCTGTAAATTTTCCCGGGAACTAGACTCATATATCCATCTACAAATTGTTTTCTAGAATTTTTGATTGGGCCAATTAGTATAGTTTATTAGTTAAAGTCTCCCCTGTTTCAGGGTTCGACTGCCCTGAACTTCATGCATTACGACTTTTATATCTTCCTGTACAGGGCTTCATTACTTATGCCGTTTGTTTCTAACGAAACTATACTCAAAAAGGAATCTTTACATATATGGCATGACCTCTAATTATCTCTGGGTAATTTATAGTAAATTTCCAAAGTCAGATCAGGGGATCCAAAAATCGCTCTGGCCCTGTTCCACGAAAACTTAAATATCTCTTAAAATAAGACTCATATGATTGTTTTGTTTCTTCCATATGAAAGTCGACTCATCAAGGTTCGATTACATAATGTATTCACTATTTAATTCCATTCCTACTATTTTTATTGATTTTTCTAATCCACACCACTGCTGCTGTCAGCATCTGTTTTTAAGGTAAACTTTACCTATTTCATGGTTTTCCATGAATCAACTAGAATTTGTCATACAAAGCACCAAAATGATCATGATTAACCATTCCAATGGCTAACCGTTACCAAACATTTCCATACCTCTCAATGAACAGCGTACAAAATGATTTTAATGCTATGCTCAAAGTATATATATAAGCCATTTTCGCATGGCTATCCAAATTTATACAAAACCAAAGGGTACATGACCAACAACAAAAAGGGTAGTCCTATACATGCCATTTTCAGAGTTCAACCAAAAGTGTACCAAAAGGGCTTTGATAGTGTGGACGACTTCGACTTCGACAATCCCGAGTCCGATAGCTGACAAACCAAAATCTATAAAACAGAGAATCAAAGAAACGGAGTAAGCATTTAATGCTTAGTAAGTTTTGAGCAATGAAATTAGGCACAATTGAAGTATAGCATTCGTATGACTAAACGGATAATTTCACATACACACATTCTCAAAATCATACCTACTTCACATTACCAACCCTTATACTCATACATAAGAGAATCAACTTAACCAAAAGCCGGAAGTTCATTAATCGACTGAGCAAATACTATTTAAAAGGAATCAACTAATCCAATGCATATACGAAACATACCTCATCGTTGGGATTTTACGAGCATTTTAATTGAAATTATTACAGCAAGATCGTTCATTCCCAAGCCAAGTACCTTCGGGACTCAACAGGTAGAGTCTTACTAGTATTGCCCGTATCTCTAGATGGTCTACCCCGAGCAGTAGTAGCACCAGGTTTCCCACTCTGATTTACGTTCTGTTCAGACAATCTCGGGCAATCTTTAATAAAGTGGTTAGCTGATCCGCACTTGTAACAGGAGCGGTCATGGAATCTACAATTCCCCGAATGCCATTTACCACAATATTGACACTCCGTTCTGTCTCGACAATCATTTCCAACACTGGCGACTGAAGTGACTCGTGCACTCACAGGGGGTCGATCGCGATCTCGTCTAGAAAAACCCGAAGTGTATCTAGACCGGCCTAAGTCATCTCTAAATTTCTTCGATGACTATTGGAAGGGCTTCCCCGAAGACCTCTTACGAAACTCCTTTGCTCCCACCTCAGCTTTTCTTTTCTCCATACTGAGCTCCTCGGCTTTGCAAGCTCGCTCGACAAGCACCACAAATTCTCGGATTTCCAAAATGCCAACATACAGCT
This sequence comes from Gossypium hirsutum, assembly GCF_007990345.1. NCBI lineage: Eukaryota > Viridiplantae > Streptophyta > Magnoliopsida > Malvales > Malvaceae > Gossypium > Gossypium hirsutum. The sequence continues at coordinate 55,487,582 of NC_053431.1, forward strand.
TTATATCATCATTCAGTCCATCCTCGAAACGTTTACACATCACGGCTTCTGAAGAAATACATTCCCGAGCGTACCGGCTAAGCCTTACAAACTTTCGTTCATAGTCGGTAACAGACATGGAACCTTGTTTAAGTTCAAGAAATTCCTTCCATTTTTGATCCATGAATCTCTGACTGATATACTTTTTTCGAAACTCGGTTTGGAAAAACTCCCAAGTTACCTGCTCTCTGGGCACAACAGAAGTCAACGTATTCCACCAATAGTAGGCAGAATCACATAGCAAGGAGATAGTACACTTTAGGCACTCATCGGGTGTGCAAGATAGCTCATCGAGTTCCCGAATAGTGTTGTCCAACCAAAATTCAGCTTGCTCGGCATCATCGCTGTCCGTAGCTTTAAATTCAGTAGCCCCGTGTTTTCGGATTCTGTCAACTGGGGGCTTATTTGACCTTATTTGGTCAGTTGTCGGAGGTATCGTAGGTGCGGGGGTGGTATTAGTCGGGAAGGGAGGTTGTGGAACAGCCGTATTAGTTCGAATGTATTGGTTGAACCAATCATTCATCACGCTATAAAAAGCTTGTCTAGCTTCATCTTCGGATTACTAGCAATAGGTTGAGAGTCCGCCGGCGCTGTCCCTTGCGCGGGAACAGGCGCTACACTCTCAAGATCATCAGCTACCGCTCGGTTGGGATCGGGATCTATTACTATATATAAACACATTTTCAATTGTCAGAAATCACCACACTATCAAATAATCACATAATGGCATGTATAGCTAGACCCAAACGTATTACGGTAGTCTAAGAATCGACTAAACCGTAGCTCTGATACCAATAAAATTGTAACACCCTGCACCCAAGACCGTTGCTGGAGTCGAACACGAGGTGCTAACAGACATAATTCATTTATTTTCACAGTCCATTTTAAAAATTTCCAGACAAGCTGGCTAACTGCATCACTGTCACCTTAAAAATCATATCTCGAGTTCCGAAGCTTGAAAACTGATTCTGTAAATTTTCCCTGAAACTAGACTCATATATCCATCTAAAAATTTTTTTCTAGAATTTTTGATAAGGCCAATTAGTACAGTTTATTAGTTTAAGTCTCCCCTGTTTCAGGGTTCGACTGCCCTGACCTTCATGCATTACGACTTTTATATCTTTCTGTACAGGGCTTCATTATTTATTCTGTTTGTTTCTAACGAAACTAGACTCAAAAAGGAATCTTTACATATATGGCATGACCTCTAATTATCTCTGGTTAATTTATAGTAAATTTCCAAAGTCAGATCAGGGGATCCAGAAATCGCTCTGGCCCTGTTTCACGAAAACTTAAACATCTCACAAAATACGGCTCATATGATTGTTTTGTTACATTCATATGAAAATAGATTCATCAAGGTTCGATTACATAATTTATTCACTATTTAATTCCATTTCTACTATTTTTAGCGATTTTTCAAATCTACATCACTGCTGCTGTCAGCATCTATTTTTAAGGTAAACTTTACCTATTTCATGGTTTTCCATGAATCAACTAGAATTTGTCATACAAAGCACCAAAATGATCATGATTAACCATTCCAATGGCTAAACGTTACCAAACATTTCCATACCTCTCAATGAACAACGTACAAAACGATTTTAATGCTATGCTCAAAGTATATATATAAGCCATTTTCGCATGGCTATCCAAATTTATACAAAACCAAAGGGTACATGACCAACAACAAAAAGGGTAGTCCTATACATGCCATTTTCAGAGTTCAACCAAAAGTGTACCAAAAGGGCTTTGATAGTGTGGACGACTTCGACTTCGACAATCCCGAGTCCGATAGCTGACGAACTAAAATCTATAAAACAGAGAATCAAAGAAACGGAGTAAGCATTTAATGCTTAGTAAGTTTTGAGCAATGAAATTAGACACAATTGAAGTATAGCATTCGTATGACTAAACGGATAATTTCACATACACACATTCTCAAAATCATACCTACTTCACATTACCAACCCTTATACTCATACATAAGAGAATCAACTTAACCAAAAGCCGGAAGCTCATTAATCGACTGAGCGAATACTATTTAAAAGGAATCAACTAATCCAATGCATATACGAAACATACCTCATCGTTGGGATTTTACGAGCATTTTAATTGAAATTATTACAGCAAGATCGCTCATTCCCAAGCCAAGTACCTTCGGGTTTTAACCGGATATAGCTACTCGCTCAAACACCTTCGGGACTTAGCCCGGATATAGTAGCTCGCATAAATGCCTTCGGGACTTAGCCCGGATATAGTAACTCGCACAAATGCTTTCGGGACTTAGCCCGGGATTAGTAACTCGCACAAATGCCTTCGGGACTTAGCCCGGAATTAGTCACTAGCACGAATGCCTTCGTTATCATCTGAATATTCTTGCACATATCAGTAAATCATGACACATCTTTATTTCATTTGCATAACTAGAATTCAAACACAAATCAATTATTAAGCATTCCCATTTTCGGGTCAATAGCCACATACAAACGGCATGATTTGGTTTGCTTTGTGACATGATCTCTATGCACATACGGCTACCCATCATACGTATAGACTAATTAACTCAACATATAATTCAAGTAGAATCATTATATCACCGTATATTTGTTATGATTATACGTCATGACTTAATCAAATCGTAAACTAAGTTTCATTACTCGAAAACTTACCTCGGATGTTGTCGAACGATTTTGACGGCTATTCGATCACTTTTTCCTTCCCTTTATTGGATTTAGTTCCCCTTTGCTCTTGAGCTTAATTTAACAAATAAATTGATTTAATCATTTGAACATCAAAAAGAGAAACTCAAGGTACTTAACCCATACATACATTAGACATTAGAGTCACATATATATGAAATCATGAATCAACTCAACATATTAGCCCACACTCTCTTTTAGTCGATTATCTAAGCCAAGATAAAAGCATCAATATGCTTGCCTCTAACCGAATACATGCAACACCAATCTACCTCATGTGGCCGAATATGCATGTCTATGTTGAGGCCGATTCTATACTTAATACATTCTACAAATATGGTTACTTGTATTGACTAAATACCATTTTGTTTCAAGTTCAAAACTCGGCTAATACTCATATATACACTAGCAATCAAATACTAACATTTGTACTTCACCTTAATAGCTAGCTTAGCAAACCTTAATTTAACATATAATTGTTCATAACACAATTAAAGCATCCTCTCCATTCCATCAATTCAAAACACATACATTAACCTAATATCAATTAACTAAGCACTTTAACAATTTTTTCTTTAACTACACACATTCGGCAATAAGAAAGACAATTTAACAAACCTTAAATTCAACTTATAACAACATATACTCAATATTCAAAGCATTTAACATCACTTCATCATGCTTTTACATCATGGCCGGATGCTCCTTTTAACCCATTTACCCTCACAAAGCATGAATTTCATCATCCAACTTACAAGCTTACAATCCCATGAATTTTAACCTCATAATATCTATCCAACTCTCACTCATTAGCTTCTATCATCAATCTCCAACAACACTAAATAAAAATATACTTCGTGGGTCTAAGGTAGAACCAAGAAAGGAACTCATAAATATCAAGATGTAAGCAACTACCATTGTTCATCTAGATTTAGCATGAAACAACAACCATCACCCTTATTAATCTCCATAGCCGAAAACCTTACTCATTCCACACTCAAAATTTCAACATGGGTTACAAAAATAACTTGACATCTCACTCCATATCAACTAAAATTTCAAGAACTAGTATAAACTTTCTTACCTTAATATTGACCTAGGATAACCGAATGTTTCACTCCCTTCTTCCTCTTTTCATTTCGGCCAAGAAGAACCGATTTCTTCTTTTCTTTCTTCCTCAAGTCACGGCAATGGGGGGGAACATGGATGAGACAACTTTGTTTTCATCACCCCTCCCTTTTCATTACTTTATTACTAACCTTTTATTTTATTCTTTCTCCCATAAAACACTAACACCAAATGTTTATAATAGGCTTTAACTTATAGCATGGCCGACCACCATCTTGTTCTTTGGTTAATTTGACATGCAAGTACAATTATTTTGCAACATGCATAAATAGGCCACTTTACATTTGCCTAGCACATTTCTAAATTTTCCCACATAAGTCCTATTTAATAAAATTCACTTACAATTAACAAAATTCCAATATGAAATTTTTATACATGCATGCATACATATAATAAGCATCAACTATGACGGTTAATTATTTTTTATGACTCGATTTAGTGGTCCCGAAACCACTTTCCGACTAGGGTCACTTTAGGGCTGTCACAAGTATTGTGGTAAATGGCATTCGGGGAGTTGTAGATTCCATGACCGCTCTTGTTACAAGTGCGGATCAGTTGACCACTTTATTAAAGATTGCCCGAGATTTTCTGAACAGAATGTAAATCAAAGTGGGAAACCGGGTGCTACCACTGCTCGAGGTAGACCATCTAGAAACATGGGAAATCCTAGTGGTGGTCAGAGAGGATCTAGAGACGCTACAACCAGATCTGAGGCTCGTGCCCCTACTAGGGCTTATGCTATACGCGCACGCGAGGATGCTTCCTCGCCAGATGTTATTACCGGTACTTTTACGCTCTTTGATACTAATGTGATTGCTTTGATTGACCCTGGTTCTACTCATTCTTATATATGTGAAACCTTAGCATCCAGTAAGACTTTACTTGTTGAGTCTACTGAGTTTGTAATTCGAGTGTCGAATCCCTTGGGTCGTTATGTACTTGTTGACAAAGTGTGTAAGAAATGTCCCCTAGTAATCCGAGGTTCCTGTTTTCTGGTCGATTTGATGCTTTTACTGTTTGATGAATTTGATGTTATCTTCGGTATGGATTGGTTGACCGTACATGATGCAATTGTAAATTACAAAGGAAAAACCATTGATTTGAGGTGTGTAAATAACGAGATAATCCGAGTTGAGTCTACTGACTTGAATGGGTTGCCAGCTGTAATATCATCGATGTTGGCTTAGAAATATGTAAGGAAGGGGTGTGAAGCATACCTTGCGTATGTACTTGATGACAAAGAGTTAGAAAAGAAACCTGAATTTGTGCCGGTGGTTTGTGAATACCCGGTTGTTTTTCCCAAAGAATTACCGGGTTTACCACCTGTTCGGGAGGTAGAGTTTGGTATTGAGCTTGTACCTGGGACTACACCGATTTCGATAGCTCCGTATCGTATGGCACCAACCGAGTTAAAAGAGTTGAAAGCTCAGTTGCAAGAGTTGACTGATAGAGGTTTCGCTCGACCAAGTTTCTCACCTTGGGGTGCACCAGTATTGTTTGTGAAAAAGAAGAACGAAACCATGAGGTTGTGCATCGACTATCGTCAGCTGAATAAAGTGACAATAAAGAATAAATATCCGTTACCACGTATTGATGATTTGTTTGATCAACTAAAGGGAGCCTCGGTGTTTTCAAAGATAGATTTGATATCGGGTTATTATCAGTTGCGAATTCGAGATTCGGACATACCCAAAACTACTTTCAGAATGAGATACGATCACTACGAATTCTTAGTGATGCCGTTTGGGCTCACTAATGCCCCCGCGGTATTTATGGATCTGATGAATCGGATCTTCGGACCGTATTTAGATCGGTTTGTAGTTGTGTTTATCAATGATATTTTGGTCTATTCGAGAAATGAAACCGATCATGCTGAACACCTGGGATTAGTGTTGCAAATTTTACGGGATAAGCAGTTGTATGCTAAGTTCAGTAAGTGTGAGTTCTGGTTAAGAGAGGTTAGCTTCTTGGGACATGTGGTACTGCATCGGGTATTCGAGTTGATCCGAGCAAAATTTCAGTCATACTTAACTGGAAGCCTCCGAGAAATATTACTGAAGTTCGGAGCTTTTTGGGGCTTGTCGGTTACTACAGGCGCTTTGTAAAGGGTTTCTCGATGATAGCCACACCAATAACGAACTACTTCAGAAAGATGTTAAGTTTGAATGGACAGAAAAGTGTCAGAAAAGTTTTGATCAACTGAAAACTTATTTGACTGAAGCTCTAGTACTAGTGCAGCCCGAATCAGGCAAAGGGTTTGTCATTTATAGTGATGCATCCCTACTTGGGTTGGGTTGCGTATTGATGCAAGAGGGTCGAGTTGTAGCTTATGCGTCGAGACAACTGAAGCCACATGAGAAAAATTATCTGACCCATGATCTCGAACTAGCTACCATCGTGTTCGCTTTGAAAATATGGCGACATTACTTATTTGGTGAGAAGTGCCATGTATATTCGGATCACAAAAGTCTCAAATATTTGATGACTCAAAGAGACTTGAATCTGCAACAAAGACGTTGGCTCGAGTTGTTAAAAGATTATGAGCTTGTCATTGACTATCACCCGGGAAAGGCTAATGTGGTTGCGGATGCTTTAAGTCGTAAATCACTATTTGCTTTACGAACGATGAATGTACACTTGTCTGTTCTATCCGAAAATGTGTTAGTAGTAGAATTAAAGGCCAAACCATTGTTGATTCATCAAATTGGTGAAGCTCAAAAAGTCGATGATGAATTGGTCGCAAGACGGGCTGAATGTGTTTCGAATATGGAATCAGAGTTTCAAATTGATGATGACGATTGTTTGAGGTTCAGAAGTCGTTTGTGTGTTCCAAGAAATTCAGAACTTATTTCGATAATTCTGAACGAAGCTCATTGTAGCCGAATGTTAATTCACCCGGGGAGTACGAAAATGTACAACGATCTGAGACGTCAGTTTTGGTGGCATGGTATGAAACGAGACATTTTCGATTTTGTTTCGAAATGTTTAATATGTCAGCAACTGAAGGCGGAACATCAAGTGCCTACGGGTTTACTTCAGCCGATCATGATACCTGAATGGAAATGAGATCGAGTCACTATGGATTTTGTATCTGGGTTGCCAGTATCGACAAGTAAGAAAGATGCGATTTGGGTTGTTGTTGATAGACTGACTAGGTCGGCTCACTTTATCCCCGTACGTATGGATTTTTCATTGGATAAACTAGCTGAATTGTATGTTTCTCAGATTGTGAGATTACACGGGGTACCTATTTCTATTGTGTCGGATAGAGATCCGAGATTCACCTCGCGATTTTGGAAGAAATTGCAAGAAGCTTTGGGTACCAAGCTGCATTTTAGCACTGCTTTTCATCCCCAAACCGATGGTCAATCCGAGCGGATAATTCAGATACTCGAGGATATGTTGAGATGCTGCATCCTTGAGTTTAGTGATTCATGGGAACGGTATTTACCTTTGATTGAATTCGCTTACAACAATAGTTTTCAATCAAGTATTAAGATGGCACCTTACGAGGCTTTGTACGGTCGTAAATGCCGTACACCATTGTTTTGGACGGAGCTCTGTGAAGGTAAAATTTTCGGAATTGATTTGATCAAAGATGCTGAGCAGAAAGTAAAAATAATTCGTGAAAGTCTGAAGGCAATATCCGATCGTCAGAAGTCGTACGCGGATTTAAAACGAAGAGATATTGAGTATCAGGTGGGAGACAAAGTGTTTCTTAAGGTTTCACCTTGGAAAAAGATACTCAGATTTGGCCGTAAGGGCAAACTGAGTCCGAGATTCATTGGGCCGTATGAAATCTCCGAATGAGTTGGTCCAGTTGCATATAGGTTGCTTTTACCCCCTGAACTTGAAAGGATTCACAACGTTTTTCATGTTTCGATGCTTCGACGTTACAGATCTGATCCTTCGCACATAATTAGTCCATTAGAGGTTGAAATTCAATCTGACTTGAGTTATGAAGAAGAACCGATTCGTATCCTAGCTTGTGAAGTGAAAGAGTTGCGAAACAAAAGGGTTCCATTAGTAAAGGTGTTATGGCTCAAACACAGAATCGAAGAAGCTACTTGGGAAACCAAGAACTCTATGAAAGAACGATACCCAAACCTATTTACCGGTAAGATTTTCGGGGACAAAAATTTCTTAAGTGGGGGAGAGTTGTGACAGCCCTAAATTGACCCTAGTCGAAAAGTGGTTTCGGGACCACGAAACTGAGTCTTATAAATAATTAAAAGTTATATTCTGTGTTTATGATGTGAGTAAATGCATGTGTGAAAGTTTCATGCATTAATTTGATCATTTTTATGTGGATTTATTAAAATGGACTTATATGAAACATTGTTGGAAAGTGAGAGGTTAATCTTACAATGGTCTATTAGTACATGCATTGAAAAGAGTGGTTTTGCATGTCAATTTACCCATAATGAACATAGTGGCCGGCCAAGAAAAAATAATGCGGAAACAAAGAGGAAAAATAAGGGAAAACTTACCTAGAGCAATTCGGCATTCATCTTTAGCTATTAGGAGGTAAGCTTTGAATTTGTTGATTTGGCTTTATATTATGCTAAGTTAATTTGTGAATGCACTCTTGGTAATGTCAAGAAAGTTGAGATTTCCTATGGTGATTTGAGCAAGATGCCGAATGATTAAGTGTTGGAATTAGGGGCTATTTTCATGTTGTAGGGAACAATGGGGCAATGACTAGAATGGGGTAAAGATTTTTGGATGAGAAGCTTAGAGACACCTTGTACATTCAGTCAAAAATTGAGTCTATTTAGAATGTTAACTTCTTCCTCTATGATTATTTTTCCTTGCATGTTAAATGGTTCTTGATAAGGCCGAATAAGTTATGAAAGTTTTTATAAATGTATGAAGTTCAAGGTGCAAAAATTTTAGTCTTGATGTTATGAATAATTCGGTTGAAATAAGGAGAATGGGAGTTGTCATTTAGGTTAAGATCAAAGAAATTAATCTTGTTAAAACTTTAAACTAATAATGCCCATATGTGTGATAGCCGAACATAGACTTTGTTTAAAGTCTTGGTCAAAGGCCGGTTAAGTGTTTTGAATGGATATCTAAGTGTTAAATAATAAAACTCTTGATGACTTGGGTTATATAGCATTCGGCCAAAGACTATATGGGCTTGCTAATTCGGTTTAAGTGAAGAAACTATGATAGAGAGATAAGACTAAATTGTGGACTTTGACAATTTAAACGATGCATTTGACTTGTGTACTGACTTGGGATGATATGTGTTTCTATATGAAGTTAGATGGTGTTGATGAAATTCGATAATGCATGATGTTTAAATAGTATTGAACAAGGTCATTGTAATTAGATTGTATGACATACATGTATTGAATGGAATTGCCCAAGTGAAAAATAATTAAATAAATTTATTTGTTTAAATTTAAGCTCAAGAGCAAAGGGGAACTAAATCTGATAAAGGAAAGGAAAAAGTGGTCGAATAGCTGTTGAAATCGTTCGACAACAACCGAGGTAAGTCTTCGAGTAATGGAACTTAGTTTATGATTTGTTCAAGTCATGACATATAAGCATAACAAATAAACAGTGATATAATGAATCTACTTGAGTTACATATATTGAGGTAATTAGTTTATACTTATGACGGGCATCTGAATGCGAATAGAGGTCATGTTATGAAGCAAGTCAAAATCATGCTTTTTGTATGTGGCTATTGAGCCGAAATTGGTAAGGTTTGATAAATGTCTTGTGTTTGAGCTTTAGTAATAAAAATGAAATAATGATGTGTCATGATTTATTGATATATGTGCATGATTATTCGGATGATAACCGGGCTAAGTCCCGAAGGCATTTGTACGAGTTACTATAACCGGGCTAAGTCCCGAAGGCATTGGGCTACGTCCCGAAGGCATTTGTGCGAGTTACTATATCCGGGCTAAGTCCCGAAGGCATTTGTGCGAGTTACTATATCCGGGCTAAGTCCCGAAGGCATTTGTGCGAGTTACTATAACCGGGCTAAATCCCGAAGGCATTTGAGCGAGTAGCTATATCCGGCTAATTCCCGAAGGTACTTGGTTTGGGAATGAGCAATCTCGCTGTAATAATTTCAATTAATACGCTCGTAAAACCCCAACGATGAGGTATGTTTTGTATATGCATTGGAATAATTGATTCCTTATGTATGAATATAAGGGTTGGAAATGTGAAGTAGGTATGATTGTGAGAATATGTGTATATGAAATTATTCGTTTAGTCATATGAATGCTATACTTCAGTTGTGCATGATTTCATTACTCAAAAACTTACTAAGCATTAAATGCTTATTCCGTTTCTTTGATTCTTTGTTTTATAGATTTTGGTTCGTCAGCTATCAGATTCGGGAGTTTCAAAGTCGAAGTCATCCACACTATCAAAGCCCTTTTGGTACTCTTTTAGTTGAACTCTGAAAATGGCATGTATAGGACTACCCTTTTATTGTTGGTCATGTACCTTTCGGTAATGTATATATTTGGTTAGCCATGCGAAAATGGCTTATATATATTTTGAGCATAGCGTTATAATCATTTTGTGTGTTGATCATGGAGTGTTATGGAAATGTTGGTAATGATTAGCCATTGGAATGGTTAACCACGATCATTTTGGTGCTATGTATGACAATTTTAGTTGATCCATGGAAAACCATGAAATAGGTAAAGTTTACCTTAAAAATAGATGCTGACAGCAGCAGTGATGTGGATTTGAAAAATCGCTAAAAATAGTAGGAATGGAATTAAATAGTGAATAAATTATGTAATCGAACTTTGATGAATCTATTTTCATATGAAAGTAACGAAATGATCATATGAGCCCTATTCTGTGAGATGTTTAAGTTTTCATGAAATAGGGCAGAGCGATTTTTGGATCCCCTGTTCCGACTTTGGAAGTTCACTATAAATTAACCAGAGATAATTAGAAGTCATGACCTATATGTACAGATTCCTTTTCAAGTCTAGTTTCTTTAGAAACAAACGGCATAAGTATTGAAGCTCTGTACAGGGAGATATCTAAGTCGTAATGCATGAAGGTCAGAGTAGTCATACCCTGAAACAGGGGAGACTTTAACTAATAAACTGTACTATTTGGCGCGACCAAAAATTCTAGAAAAAAAGTTGTAGATGGACATATGAGTCTAGTTTTAGGAAAAATTTACGGAACTGGTTTTCGAGTTTTGGAACTCGAGATATGATTTTTAAGGTGACAGTGACGCAGTTAGCCAGCTTGTCTGAAAATTTTTAAAATGGACTGTGCAAATAAATGAATTAAGTCTGTTAGCACCTCGTGTTCGACTCCGGCAACGGTCTCGGGTATGGGGTGTTACATTCTCTTTTTCTAGTTTCTTTCCTCGAAGCCAAATTCTATTTAAAACAACTTTTTCTTCTCAAATATTGGTTGCCGATTACTCCTTTGGTTGAAACCATATCTCTTTTCCTTTTAATCTTTCAAAAGACTGAACCTCTAATCTTACATCTCTTCCTCTATTGATTGTCTCTTCGATGGTGAACTTATCGTCACCTATTTTTTCTTTTAGATTGCAATAGTCATATTCTATGATAGATCCAAAGCCGAAAAGCTTCATATTTTAGTGATTCGGGAATTAATATTTAGATCTATTTTCTACGCACGTTTAGGTTGGATTCATAACGGATCTGGGGTAGAAAGGTATTTGGAACGTTCTTCAACGAGTAGATCTCTTGGTAAGTATTCGAATCTTCTTTTCATTCGTATCTTGTGGTTTAAGAAAAGCTGACAACCCCTATATACATAGGGTGGCTGTCGACTAAGGCTGAAAGGGTTTTTTTGGTGTTATTTGGTTTGTTGGTGCTAGTGAGGATTAAAGGCTGCCGATCGAGGGGTGTGTGAAAAGCTTGGATCATCGGAGTGACTAAATCTAGATCTAGTCATCAATTTCGGCAAAGGTATGAACCCTAGGGCCATTATGGATGGTGGCCGAATATGTAAGCGATGATAATAGATAGTTTTTGATTTGGTTTAAATATTAGCATGATCTAATCGATAAGCGGTTGATTATGGGAGAAATCGCGTAGGAGATCTCGTCAAGGAATATCAGGTGTGTATCGAACACCCTCTCATAGTTCAAATTGGCAAAAGCCGAAATGCTGAAAGTCCGGCATTTCGTGGGCTTGTGAGTGTGCAAGTGCTCACAAGATGTTTAGAAATCATTAGATCTGAAATCTCAAGTGGTAAGTTAGTCGTGTGTGAAGTTTCATGCACTTCGGTAATTGGGCCTTGATAGGCTAAAACTGGGCCCAATGGGCTTACTAGCCCATACGGGTAAGATAATAAAATATAGGCAATAAGTATGTTCTGTTAGACTGTGGAATCGAAACTGCTTAAACCGGTAAACTGGTCATAAAACTTGAATTAAATGGGCTTAAATTGCTAGTGGACACTATAAGGCCCATTAGGGGTTTTAGGGCCCAATGGCTAAAATTGTGAAATTGAGACAAATAAATTATTGCGATGACAAATGGGCTAGTAAGGACAGTAACATTCGTGAGAACCCTTAAAACTGATAAAATTACTGAAAAACCTTTATAGGTGGAAAATTTACAGATTTACCCCTAGGAGCAAAATTACTGATATACCCCTAGGGTTAAGGTTGACCTGAATGCATGTTTGACTGTTACTATTTACTGCATGCCATGTTATTGTTATCTAATGGATGGGACTGGGTTATTGATGGAGGAAGTACTGAAAGTGGCTTGTCCACATACTGGAGGCTTTGCCTCAACTTACTGATGTCTGAGCAGCAATGTTGCAACTATGGAGTGTAGGGCTGGGTGGGTTGAGCTATTCCCCACATGGAGTGTAGGGCTGGTACGGGTGGAGTGTAGCGGTTGGTTATTGGCTGGGTTGGGTTTGCATACACGAATATGTCTGTTCTGTTCTGGAATGGGCCTATGGGCCATATTGTTATCTGAAAAGGGGCTAAGGCCCAGTTTACTGTATTCTGAAAAGGGCTTCGGCCCAGTACCCGCTGTTATCTGAATAGGGCTTAGGCCCAATGGGCTTGAGCTAACTTGGGCTTTGGATGGGTTTTCCATACAGACTGAGTTTTCCAAACTCACCCTCTTTCTCTTCCATCTTTGCAGGTGAGCCCTAGTTGGTGGACTTAGAGCTGGGCGGGATTCAGAGTGGCCACAAAGATTAAATTTTTGGTTTTTAAATAAGTTTCAATTAGCTTCCTTTTAAATTTTGCATTTATTTTTGATTACTTCTATTTTGGTTAAAGTTGTAATAAGGCCGCTCTATTATTTTTATTTTGGGTTTTTAAATTACTTAAATCGTTTCAACTTAAGATTCACATCACTTAAATTGATTCCTTAAAATTGGTTAGCTCTAAGGCGCGTTTTATAAAAGTTACTTATTTTCAAAATATCATGATAACCGAGCAAAGCTTCCGCAACGTAAATGTTTTCAAAGGAAATAAATATTTTAAATAGACTTAAACTTAATTTGTTGTTCGTGGACAAGTAATAAGCTTAAAGTGTGGCAATGGATGTGTGCATGTCTAGGATTGGATCATGGAAGAGCTAGGTACTTAAGCAGTCTAATTGACTCACCTCCTCTTTTGTTGAATCCTACTGGTGCATAGTATCCATTCACTTTAAGCCATAACAAAGAAGGATTGATTTTTTTCTTTTCGATACTTAACTGTTTTTAAAATAACATGTTTTTGCCACTACAAAGGTTTACAAGTTTTCAAAGTTTCCCATAAGATTTTACAAGGTTGTTAACAATGTTTTGATTATTACAATGAATTACGTTTTGGAAAAAAAATAAGGCTAAGGTTTTATACAAGTTTAAACGGTAAAAGTTTCTAAACATCAAGAAGGGTTTTCAATGAAAACATGGTTTTTGAAAAACACTTCAATGTGACACACCGACTTGGCCATAATGTTTGGGCCGGGTTTGGGGTGTTACACAATGCTTTATGCAGCTTCTTCCAGAACCTAGACGTAAAGCGAGGAACCCTATCAGATATTATGGAAATTGGTACCTCATGTAGTCTCACTATTTGAGACACATATAGTTTAGCCAGCTTCTGCAAAGAGTAATAAGTATGGACTGGTATGAAACGGGCAGACTTTGTCAATCGATCTACAATGACCCATACTGCATCTTTTTTAGAAGGCGTTAGGGGTAGCCCACTAATAAAGTCCATAGTTACTCTCTCCCACTTCCAAAGTGGAATCTTAACTGGCTGAAGCAACCCTGAAGGCAACTAATGTTCAGCCTTAAGCCGCTTGTAAGTCAGGCATTTACCCACAAAGTCGGTAACCTCAAGCTTGAGACCTGGTCACCAATATAACTCAGGAAGGTATCGGTACATCTTGTTTCCACCGGGATGCATAGCATAAGGGATACTATACGCCTCTCACAGTATAGACAGCCTAAAACTAGTATCCTTCGGTACACAGACTCTCTCACAGAAACAGAGTACCCCTTCGCTATTCAATCCAAAATCTGATTTGCTACCATTCTCAATCTATCAGAATTGAAGACCCAGTGAATCATCCTCCAGCTGTTTACCCTTAATCTGCTCAATCCACATTGGTTTAACCTGAAGTTTGGCAAATAGACTACCATCATCAAATAAGCAGAGACGAGCAAACATCGCCCTCAGATCAGTCATAACCCTACGGCTTAGTGCGTCGGCCACCACATTGGCATTCCCTTGATGGTATTCGATCTTACAGTCATAGTCTTTAAGTAGCTCAATCCATCTACGTTGCCTAAGATTTAGCTCCTTCTGAATGAGGAGATACTTGAGGCTCTTGTGATCCGTGTAAATGATACAATTCTCACCGTACAGGTAATGCCTCCAAATTTTTAGTGCGAATACCATAGCTGTCAATTCCAAGTCATGCGTCGGATAATTTGCCTCATAAGTCTTAAGTTGACGAGACGCATATGCCACCACTTTACCTTCTTGCATCAACACACATTCCAAACCAACATGTGATGCATCACTATAGACAAGTGAATTCTTTCCCAGACTCTGGCTGTATTAAGACAGGGGCCTCAGTCAGAACTTTCTTTAGCTTCTCAAAACTTTCTTGCTATGCATCAGTTCAATTAAAAGGTACTCCCTTACACAACAACTTAGTTAGAGGTGCTACAATCAACGAAAACCCCTCAACAAAACATCTATAATACCCTGCCAGTCCCAGAAAACTACGAATCTCAGATACTGTCTTAGGTGGCTTCCAATCTGGAACAGATTCAATTTTTTGAGGATCAACCCTAATCCCTTCAGTAGATACCATATGGCCCAGAAAAGTTACCTCTCGTAACTAGAACTCACACTTACTAAACTTGGCATACATTAGTTTCTCCCTCAGAATCTACAGAACAGCTCAGAGATGTGCATCATGTTCATATTCTATTCTCGAATACACCAGGATGTCATCTATAAACACCACTATGAACCGATCCAGATAGGGCTGGATCACTCGGTTCATTAAATCCATAGAAGTTGCTGGTGGATTCGTCAGTCTAAATGGCAACACTAGGAACTCGTAATGACCATAACAAGACCTAAACACTGTCTTGTAAACATCAGTCTCCTTGACCCTTAATTGATCGTACCCCAATCAGAGATCAATCTTAGAGAAAACCGAAGCTCCTCAGAACTAGTCGAATAGATCGTCTATCCTTAGTAAGGGGTACTTGTTCTTAAAAGTCTATTTATTCAATTGTTGGCAATCGATGCACATACGTATGGATCCATCCTTCTTTTTCACAAATAAACTCAGTGCTGCCCACGGAGACACACTAGGGTGGATGAACCCTCAATCCAGTAATTCTTAAATCTGAGCTTTAAGCTCCACCAGCTCGTACAGTGCTATTCTATAAGGGGCGATAGACTCCGAAGTTGTACTAGGCAGGAGCTCAATCCCAGACTCACTTCACGATTTGGAGGTAACCCAGGTAACTCATCAGGAAAAACATTCAGAAAATCCTTAACAATTCTGATGTCTTTAACAGAAGAAGCCTCAGAATCTGAAACACCGACATAGGCTAGATACGCCTCACAACCCTTAGGAACTAATTTCTCAGCCCTTAGTGCAGATATAACATTTGACATAATTTCAATGCTCCTCAATTACAGCTATCTCGTTACCCTCTGCAATTTTCAGTACCATCCGCTTAGCAGCACAATCCAAATTCACTTAATGTTTAACTAGCCAGTCCATGCCCAATATTAAATCGAATTCTCCAAAAGGGAGTTCCATCAAATCCGCAAAAAACATGGTTCCTTGACAATATGTCTATGAACAATTTGTTTACTCTCACTGACTACCCTAATAAACTTAACACCGTACCTTTACTCATAGTGCTTTCAACCATTATACCCAAAGTCTCAAACACAGTGCATGCTATATAGGAATACGTAGATCCAACATCAATCAGTGTAGTATAAGGTACATTATGAATAAAGAAGATACCTGTGATAACATCTGAGGTGTCTTTGTCCTCTCTGCGTCGTGCAGCATAAACCAAAGCTGGCTGCCTCGCCTCAGTTTGACCAGCACCTTTGCCTGGTGCCCTCTGACCGCAGCCCAAACCATTACCACCTCTGGCTTGACCATAGCCTCTCAGTGGCTGCTGAACACCTCTCGGCAGCTGAACAGTACCCATACCAGTAGCTTGCATCTGATTGGGTCTTCGTGGACAATCTATGATATGATGCTCCAATGATCCTAATCTCAACAGGCCCTAATCCTTTTCCAGCACTCGCTTTGATGGCGTCTCCCACAATCAGCACAGGGCTGCGATCCAGTAGCAGCAATAGATGACCCAACTTGAGTGGCCCATCAACTCTGGCCTTTTTCTTAGGCCTCTGAAATGATCTTGAGGGCTCCGAATCCCTCTTGTTCCCACCCTTTTCCTTCTCATGGTTCTGGCGCTCAACGCGCTTCACATCCTCGGTGATCTTCACCTTATCAACCAAAGTATCAAAATCTCACTACCACTGTAGAGCTATCAAAACCTGTAGGCTATATCTGAGGACATCCTTGAAATGAACGCAACGCTCTTATTCAGTTGCCACCATCCAATGTGCATAACGGCTCAATCGTAAAAATTCAGCCTCATATTCAGCCACTACTTTATCCCCCCTAAGTCAAATTCAGAAACTCTCTCCTCCGAGCATCCACATAACTTGTGGCCACATACTTTCCCTAAAACACAGTCTTAAAAAATTCCCAAGTCAATCGGTCGAGCTGAGTTCCCTCTATAACTATAAGCCACCACTGATAAGCCTCATCTCTTATTAGTAACACTGTACCTTTTAATTTTTGCTCGAGGGTGCAGTTGAGGTCGTCCACGATCCTCTCTATAGCCTCAATCCAATACTCAGCCACATTAGGGGCAATTCCAGCAATACCCTTAAAAATCTCAGCCCCATTAGACCGAAGTCATTCCGTAACTGACCCACGGCCTACAGGACCAGTATTGGGCCTAGCGACCCTCTCCAGAATTCTTAACATGGCTTGGGACAAAGCGTCAGCCCTAGCCGCACAATCATGAAACCCAGTGTCAGTCACAGGTGAAGTCGATGCGTCTCTAGCTTCAATGTTTGGCATGTGGCCAGATGACAAAGGCCCAGCCCGAGCACCTTCACGGCATCCGCTGCGGCTCTTGTACCCTTCTAAGAGTACCTTTAGTGCTAATATTGCTCTGCGTATTATTTGTATTAACAATCTTATGCATCAGTTTACAATTCCAGTGTTTATTAATAGATATTTTATGAAAAATAGTATCAGTAATTCAGAGTTCATTTTCGCAGATAGAAGTCTTACTACAGTTTTAGTTTACCCTAAACAGTATTTCAATATAGTCTACTACCTACAGTAGTCTCAGTATTTCAATTTAAACAGATAGTAGTTTTAGAGGACTTGCAGAATCGATGCCGGAGACTCGGTGTACCACACATTCATTAGAACATTTCAAAATACGTTAAATTCTTTAAAATAATTTTTTTAAAAATTATAAATTTTAAAGAAACCCAAATCCAGAACCGAGTTTTACAACCTGGCTCTGATACCACTAAATGTAACACCTAAAACCCGGCCTACACTGTAATATCACTAACCCGTATCCGTCGCCAAAATTGGTTAAGAGGCATTACCGGACTCATAACTTTGATCAAAATAATTAAATATCAAATACCATCTCAATTCAATAAAATACTATTCATTCATGTTCATTATGAACTCAAACCGAGCATACAACGTCTAATCCATGCATCTAGGACTAAATCGATAACATGTGAACTTTTCAGAACTTATAAAAATTTTCAACTTTTAAAAGGTCTCGCCCGTGTGAACATTGTGCCTCACACGGTATTAGAAACGCCCGTGTGTCTAAGCTGTGGTGAAACAGGGCATACATACTGACTTGTCCACGCGGCCACAAGACACGCCCGTGTGCTAGGTCGTGTGAAAATTAGGGAGGCTATTGACTTGGCCACACGGCTGACCACACACCCGTGTGCCACACAAGACCAATAGACATGCCCGTGTGTCTAGGCCGTGTCAAAATTGGAGGGTATACTGCCTTTAATTCGTAGGGTACCCCAGGGGACACACGGCCGTGTAACGTGACCGTGTGTCATACACGGTTGAGGCACACTCCCGTGTCTCTTCCCGTGTGGACAAAAATAGGCCATTTGAATAGCCAACTTGTCGCCCCAATTTGGGTCAACCTACAAGTAAAGAAATAAGCATATATGCATAACCAAATCAGCTAATTTCCAAACCAAAACATAAGCCACCCACGACATATCAATTCCAATCAAATACATACTCATAAGCCTTACTAATCTATATCGAAACATAAGTCAAAAGCTTTTCAAAACATTTCTTTCTATACATCATTCAATTTCATGCTAAAACTTGCCAAAACTTACCAACATTTACCATTTCTTTTGTCCAACTAAAACATATCAAATATATCATATTGCACCACATATCTTATGCCAAAACCATTATATATCCACAACCATACCAAGCCATATCACATGGCTAAATATATATATCATAAAACATAATCCCACAACTTCTAGCCTGTACATGCCATACTTTAATATATATATTTTAAAAGTACAAAAAAGAGGTTCGATAGTATGGTGATGACTTTTGACGATCCCCGAGCTCACAGTAGTTTTGATGTCTATAAAACAATGCAAACACACACACAAAGTAAGCTTCCAAAAGCTTAGTAAGTACGTACTAAAATCATCAACAATATATAAAATATGAAACATCAACACGTAAGTACTTCTAAATTCTCAACTCATCTATCAATTTCATGCCAACATCATCCATATGTTTACACCAATTCAATAAACTTTACATGCATAATACCATCTACCTCATAGGTATTATACATACCTGAACATTCCCGTAGTCAATCATTTTCATTCTCACCTCTTGTTCGGATATTTTAAGACTTTCCAAAGATTACTAATTCCTTAAACGTCCACACACTTAGTGCTTTAAAGATTGGCTGAGCTATAATAATTTCATACACTTAGTGCTGTAACACTCCAAACCCAGCCCAAATGCTATGGCTGAATCTGACGTGTCACATTGAAGTGTTTTAGTGAAAATCGTGTTTTCATTGAAAACTCTTCTTAAACAAAAGAAACCTTAGTTACTTAGAAATAAACATACCTTTCAGTTAAAAAAGCCTTGTTTAAAACATTTGATTTAAGAAAACTTATCATTTAAAAATTGAGTTGCGGAAGCGTAGAAAACATACTATAATTTAGGAAACCCGTGATCAACTTCTCACAATTATAATGAAAATAGTAATAATAATTCAAGTAACCATAGCATAATGAAAACCTTATTACAATCTGATCTGAACACACTTAAAAAGAAATAAAAAACTTAAATGCTTAAAAAAAACCAAGTCCGAATTATCTTGCTAGCCGGCCACCCAGAGTCCCTCCAAACATTGAACCTTCTACTAAGCATCACCTGAAAATAAAATAAAAGAGTGGGGTGAGTTTTCTCAAACTCAGTGTGTACAACCCTCGATGAAAAATAAGCATTCAAAGAGAAATCATCAAACATGCAATGCAATCCCATCCAAATTATCCATCCGCTACACACCAGCTCCGTCCCCTGTCACACCATGTAAGGATATAAATATCGACCCACCCAGCCCACACACCAATGGTAGCCCGGTTGCGGAACTACCTTCATTTACATATTGGGTTTTAAAAGCCGTCGGTGGATCCACAATTGTTAGGAAACCATGCGATCCTCATATACTTCTTCCGTTCCATAGTTCCTACCCTATATGCAACCTAAGCAAAACGTCATATGTATCCATGGCACATCCATAAAATTTACATTCAACACCTAGGGGTATTTTGGTCGTTTTCGCCCTTAAGGGCATTTCGATAATTTTCCCTTAATTACGATTTTCACTTACCTTGTCCCATGAACAAGTCCCGCGAGCTAAGATGAGCGAATACTATGCACCAGGTAGGATTCCAAAGAAGAGGAGGTGGGTCATTAAGACCGCTTAAGTACCACGCACTCCCTAGATCCAATCTTAGACATGCATATACCCGTTGCCACACCTTAACCCTATGACTTGTTCACGGTCGCAATATATTAATTAAGTCTTACGTAGTTATCATATACTAGGCCCAAAACCCCTTACAAATCCCTAAACATATTCACATACCTGTATCTGGCCTATTATGCTCATTCATGTTCATATGGCCCATTAGGCCCAAATCACATTTTTATGGCCCATTAGGCCCATTCACATTCATATTCATGCTCACATACAAATTCATATCACATAGAATCAATATTCAGTTCTTTCCTATTATGGGCCCAACAGCCCATCGGGCCCTTTTAGCCCATTCTAGCCCGTATGGCCAAATCACAACCCAAGTCCATGGAATCTCCTATGAGGAAACCTATTGGTACCCTCTTTACGAGTGTTCGTGCACTCGCAAGACTACCGTAGCCAAACTTTCAACTTTTAAGCATTTCAACTTTTCGTATTTTGGTATTTCGGCTTCTGCCGATTCATAGTGTGTGTGCAGTGTATGTACGCACCAGGTAGGGAAGCGTGCTACGATTTCCTTAGCCCAAACCTACAATCGATATCACTTAAAAATTAATCTCACTTACTTATCGAATACTTTACCAAAACCCAGAATTTCACCTTAACATTACCTTGCACGATAAGTATAACATCCCCTTTACAAACCACGATCAACTCCTAGATCAAACCTAAGGTGCAATTCGGCAATGAGCTAAGATCCGAGATCTGATACTAATTCCCTACCATAGTTGATTAAAAAGAGTGAGGGACAATATTCGATACTTAGCAAAGAAACCGATTGGGAGAACAACACTTACACTAGATTTGACCAAAGTAAAAGTAGTGATTGCACCAAGGGTATTCGGTCAAAGAAGTTCGGCCCTTTATGATTTTCTATGGAAAAAGAGGGTTATTCGGCTACAAGGAAAAAGAAAGAAAAGTCAGCAATAAGGTAAAGGAAGGATAAAATTCAGCATAAGGAAGGAGAAAAAGAAAAGAAAGGCAGAGGGTTTTCGGCTTTTACAGAAAAGAGTTTCTGGTAACATTGTGAAGGAAATTCGGTCATTAGCTTCATACCTTAGCATTCGGCACCTATTTATAAGCCTTATAGCTGAATTTTCCCATGCCCAATTCCTCATTCAGCTCCATCACTTCTCCCATCTCATCTCCCCATTTTTCTCCCTGATAACCCTTGATTCTTTCCTTAATTTTCTCTCCTGAACACTTCCCTTGGAGTCCACTTTCACGCCACTTCTATCCTTCTAAAAGGTCAAAATTAAACTTCTAAAAATAATAAACTAGGATTCAAACCTTGGATCTCCTTGCTAGCCACTAACGGCACTTCCCTACACTCTAAGTGGCGTCACTTAGCCACTCTTCCACAAGGCTTTTTGATGCCATTTTCCCTATATTTATTTAAAAGCCCAACTTCTTGCCAACAAGGTCCTTTTAATAATTAAACTATAATTTCATTTACCCTTAGGTTCGAAATCAAACCTTAATTAATACCTACTATAATTATCACATGGCTAGGAAAGAAAACATAATTTTTATCAAAACTGAAAACCAACAAAGTTCAGGATTTTGGGATTTTAGGTTTCGTGATTTTTGGGATGTTACAACTCTACCCCCTAAAAGAAATTTCATCCTCGAAATTTCCAACTACTAACACAAACTACCACACCACACTTCCGCTGCGCACTCTAATTCCAACTTAGGTAGATAGCACACTATGGGTAAGTACGTACCATTATTCACATCTGGAGCGTCTCCATCCTCTTGACGACGTGCTGCATAGGCCAAAGCTAGCTGCCTTACCTCAGCATGACCAGCACCTCTGCCTGGTGCTCCACGACCCAAACCATTTCCACCCTGGCCTGATCACGACCTCTCGACGGTAGCTGACCACCCCTCGGTGGCTGCACACCACCTCAGTCCACGACCGGCACCTGACCAGACATTCTAGGGCAATTCCTGATCCCATGCTCCATAGATCCACAAGCTAAACAAGCTCCCGTCCTCTTCCAACACTCGCCTCCATGGCTTATCCCACAATCAGCACAAGGTGGCACCCCTGGATTAGCAGCAGGGGGCCCTACTCTAACTGACCCATTAACTTTGGCCCTAACCCTAGGCATCTGTCCAACACTAGGAGTCTCAGCCTCCATTTTACGCTTACCCCTTTCTTTTTCCTGATTTAAGCGCTCAGTGCGCTTTACCTCCTCCACTATCTTCGCTTTCTCCACCAATTTCGAGAAAACTTACCCCCTTTGTTGAGCTATCAATACCCTAAGGCTATCTTCCAGTCCGTCCTTAAACCTAGCGCAACGTTTATAGTCCGTTGCCACCATAACTCTTACGTACCTACTAAGACGCAAAAATTTCGCCTCATACTCCGCCACCGATTTGTTCCCCTGGGTCAAGTTCAGGAACTCCTTCCTCCTAGCATCCACATAACTCGCTCCTACATACTTCCCTTGGAACACAACCTTGAAAAACTCCCAAGTGACCTGCTCCGGTTGGGTGCCCTCTTTCACTGTCAACCACCATTGGTAGGCTTCTTCCCTAAGCAGTGACACTGCTCCTTTCAACTTTTGCTCAGGTGAGCAATCTAAATCCTCCATTATTCTTTCAGTGGCCTCCAACCAATATTCAGCCACATTAGGAGCCACGCCAGCCACACCTTTAAAGATCTCAGCCCCGTTCGATCGAAGTCACTCCGGAATGGACCCCCGATTTTTGCTGCCATTATTAGACCCAGCGACCTTTTCCAAAATTCTCAGCATTGCCTGCGACAATGCATCTTCTCCCACAACCCGATCATACTGTCCATTCCTAGCCACAGGTGAGGCCAGAGCCTCTTCTACTCCAACATCAGGCATATGGCCCGATGTCGATGATTCAGCGTAACACCTCCGTGGCCTCAGCCACGGCCTCTCGCACCTCTTCTAGCGCTCATCGTCGATTTGTGAATTTTTAAAATTAAAAATTTTATGAAGTCTTATTTAGTTTCAATAATTAAACCGATGTTTTATGAAAGCATTTGAAGAGAGTTGTTTTCGTAAATCCTCTACAGTTTCAAGATCCTACAGGCTTTAGTTCCATTCTAACATAATCGTCTCAAGTAGCCCTCTAACTATCTACTATATAGCAATTTAAACAGGCTCAAAAATAGAAGAACTTACTTAGTTCGACGTCAGAGACTCGGTGTGCCACTTAGTAAGACTTCCCCTTTTCCAAAAACATTGTAATTCGAATTTTTTTAAAACAAAAAAAGAATCAAGTAATAAGGGCCACTTCACAGCCCAAGTTTTGCAACCTGGGCTCTGATACCACTAAATGTAACACCCCAAACTTGGCCTAGACGCTATGGCCGAATTTGACGTGTCACATTGAAGTGTTTTAGCGAAAATCGTGTTTTCATTGAAAACTCTTCTTAAACAAAAGAAACCTTAGTTAACTTAGAAATAAAAACACCTTTCAGTTACGAAAACCGTTTTTAAAACATTTGATTTAAGAAAACTTATCATTCAAAAATTGAGTTGCGGAAGCATAGAAAACATACTATAATTTAGGAAACCCATGTTCAACTTCTCGTAATTACAATGAAAATAGTAATAATAATTCAAGTAACCATAGCATAATGAAAACCTTATTACAATCTATCTGAACACACTTAAAAAGAAATAAAAAACTTAAATGCTTAAAAAAAACCAAGTCTGAATTATCTTGCTAGCCGGCCACTCAAAGTCCCTCCAAACATCGAACCTTCTTCTGAGCATCACCTGAAAATTAAATAAAAGAGCGGGGTGAGTTTTCGCAAACTCAGTTTGTACAACCCTTGATAAAAAACAAGCATTCAAAGAGAAATCATCAAACATGCAATGCAATCCCATCCAAATTATCCATCCGCTACACACCAGCTCCGTCCCCTGTCACACCATGTGGGGATATAAATATCGACCCACCCAGCCAACACACCAATGGTAGCCCGGTTGCGGAACTACCTTCATTTACATAGTGGGCTTTAAAAGCCGTCGGTGGATCCACGATTGTTAGGCAACTATGCAATCCTCATATACTTCCTCCGTTCCATAGTTCTCACTCCATATGCAACCTAAGCAAAACGCCATATGTATGCATGGCACGTCCATAAAACTTAGATTCAACACCTAGGGGTATTTTGTTCGTTTTCGCCCTTAGAGGCATTTCGGTAATTTTCCCTTAATTATGGTTTTCACTTACCTTGGCCCATGAACAAGTCTCGCGAGCTAAGATGAACGAATACTATGTACCAGGTAAGATTCTAAAGAAGAGGAGGTGGGTCATTAAGATCGCTTAAGTACCAAGCTCTCCCTAGATCCAATCCTAGACATGCATATACCCGATGCCACACCATAACCCTATGACTTGCTCACGGTCGAAATATATTAATTAAGTCTTATGTAGTTATCATATACTAGGCCCAAAACCCCTTACAAAGCCTCAAACAAATTCACATACCTGTATCTGGCCCATTAAGCCCATTCATATTTATATGGCCCATTAGGCCCAAATCACCTGTATATGGCCAATTAGGCCCCAATCACATTTATATGGCCCGTTAGGCCCAGTCACATTCATATTCATGCTCACATACAAATTCCTATCACATAGCATCAATATTCAGTTTTTGCCTATTATGGGCCCAACAGCCCATCAGGCCCATTTCGCCCATTCTGGCCCGTATGGCCAAATCACAACCCAATTCCACAGAATCACCCGTGGGTCTCAGGCAACCTATTAGTCTCCCCTTTACGAGTGTTCGCGCACTCACAAGGCTACCCTAGCCAAACTTTCGGCTTTTTGGCATTTCGGCTTTTCGGCATTTTAGCATTTCGGCTTTTGCCGATTCATAGTGTGTGTGCAGTGTATGTACACACCTGGTAGTCAAGCACGCTGCGATTTCCTAAGTCAAAACCTACAATTGATGTCACTTAAAGATTAATCTCACATACTTAACGAATACTTTACCAAAATTCAGAATCTAACCTTAACATTACCTTGCGGATAAGTATAACAACCCTTTCACTAACCACGATCAACTCCTAGATCAAACCACAACACCTAAGGAACAATTCGAAAATGAGCTATGTAACACCCCAAACCCGGCCTAGACGTTATGACCGGATCCAACGTGCCACATCAAAACGTTAAAACATTTTTTCATTCTAAGTCTAGGAAATCGTACTTGATGTTCAAAGGATTAATTCATTGAGGGTTAAAGTGAATGGAAGCTGCACACCAAGTAGGAAATCGGAAAAAGAAGGTGACTCCATTGGACTGCTTAAGTACCAAGCTCTTACAGATCCAATCCTAGACATACACACCGCCATTGCCACACTCTAACATCGCGTATATTTTTAGGTTACCATTGAAATTATGTCTATTTTAGAATAAAACGTATTTAAGTTTGTAAAATGTTATCATAGCAGAAGCCTTGTTTGTAATCGTGTTACTTTGAAATTAGTTTATGTTTTTGGAAAACGAACCCTAGATCTAGCCCATTTTGATAGTTAATATAATTTAAGGTCATCATGATAAGTTATAAATCGAAACCCAATTAAAAATAATCATAAGCGGCCTTATTACATAACAAAACCCAAATCATCAAAGTAAAGAAAATTGAAGTCCAAATCACCAGAAGAAATCCATATTGCAGAATGAGTGGCCACTCCGAATCCCTCCCAGCTCCAAGCCCACTATGGCTGGGGATTACCTGTATGGATGAAAATAGGGGATGAGTTTGGGGAAACTCTGTGTGTAAAATTAACCCAACCATAGCCCATATCAGCTCAAACCACAGAAACAAAATAAATTGGCCTTAGCCCAGAACAGAATACAGAATTAAGCCCATAGGCCCATAACAGATCAGATCAGATATTTCATGTATATGCAAAACCCAACACATAACCAACCACATACACCCCCTTACCAACCTTTCACCATGTGGGGAGACTACTCGACCCACCCAACCGCTACACGCCACAGAATTATGCAGCATGGCTGCCAGAATAGATAATGTGACAGAGTCACCAGATACAGATAATCGTGGCAGAGCCACCAGAACAGAAATATGTGGTAGAGCCACCAGATCAGATAATTGTGGCATAGCCACCAGGACGCTTCCTTCAAAATATAACCCATGTCCCCATGCAACAAATATTCATTCATGGCATACATCATACAGATTTAAACCAACATGCTTTTCAGACAAAATTAACCCTAGGGGCATATTGGTCATTTACACCTAGGGGTATCATGGTAATTTTCCATACATAAGGGTATTGTAGTGATTTAGCTACTTCTAGGGTTTTCATGCATATCCTATCCATTTACGTACTATCAAAATACTTACCGCGCATGCTTACCAAATTGAGCCCGTTGGCCCATGAACCAGATTTTTGGCCCATTAAGCCCACATTATCAAAATGTACGAAATCGCACGTACTGCAGTTTATTACCTTCAGAATACCAAACATGCAAACCCAACTATCTTACGAGCATTCGCACACTCGTAAATTCCCAAAATACCAACTTTTCGGCATTTTGGCTTTTCGACTTTTGCCGATCTAGTCTATGAGAGGGTGTCAGTTACACACCTGTTTTGAGACGATTCATTGTCGCGATCCACGCACGAACTGCCTACAATTAAATCACTAACATATTACTCTAGATATCGAATTAATACTGAGTAAATAGCCCCTTACCATATTCGGCCAAACATGCTTAGAACCTTCTTGCTCTTACTTTGTTGCCGAACTATGTCTTAAATCCAAAGACCTGATCGTTCCACTTGTCCAAGCCCTTGATCAGCAGCCTCTAAATCACACCATTTACCAAAGCAGAACAGTTATTACAACCCCTTAAGGCTACAAGTCCAAATCGACAGCCTCCCTAACATTTAGGGATTTCTGCCTTTCCTTAAAATACGAAAGAAAGACTATGTTTTGAAACTACTTACCACCGATTCCTTCGACCAATATGACAGCCCTAATTTGACCCTAGTCGGAAATGATTTTGGGACCACAAAAATCAAGTCACAAAAATAATTAAGTGTTATATTCTATGCCTATTATAAGTGAAAGTGCATGTGTGAAAGTCGCATGCTTTGATTTTTGTCATTTAAATGTGAAATTGATTAAAAAAGACTTATGTGAAAAATATTGAAATTGTGGTAGGTTGAAGTGTAGTGGTCAAATATTGCATGGCTTAAAATATGGGGATTTGCATGTCAAATTCCCCATTTTTATGTAAGTGGCCGGCCATGATGATGGTTGAATAGTCATATATGCATTATATATTATATTATAATAGTTAATGGTTTAAGTTATAAAAAAAAGGGGAAGCCATACATCCTTGCCTTGTGCTTACCAAATGTTGAGAAAGAAAGAAGAAATATAATTATTAAATGATATTTGGCCACTATATAGGTAAGTGGACGGTAATGGACCACCATTAAAAGGTTTTGATATTAAATTACAAAGATTAATTTAGTAATTGGCTTATTAAAATGAAATATAATATAAAATGGTGATAAAAACAAAGTTACACCCATCCTTTCTTGCATTTTTGCCGAAAACCATAAAGAAAAGAAAAAGGAAATGAAGCTAAGGCATTCGGCTATGGTGAATGTATAGATTAAGGTATGTTTAATGCTCTTTCATTGAAAATCCTTGTATATTTGGAGTGGTCATCAAGTATAGAAGTCAACTCATGGCAAAATTTTTGTAAATGGATGAAGATGACATTCAGTCATGGATGTTTATATTTCTTTGATGTTGTTTTTGATGTTTTGTGTATTAAGGGTTGATAATAGATGGAAGTTGAATGGTTGTTGTATGTAGATAGCATGCATGCTAATAATGTTTTTATTTTCTACTTAATACCTTATTGATTATGAGTTAACATGAATATTTAGTTGAACATATACCTTGAATTATGTTCAAAAATTTTAATTGATTAGTTGTACTCTTCTTTTTGCTTTTGAATATTCGAAATATTGAAGGTGAAAGGCTGGAAAATTTCAAGTTGAAATGTTATCCAAATGCTGGAAATTCAGCATGCATATTCTTTTATTTAAATGTTTTGACCGAATGTTGGAAGTTAACTTTTATGCTGTCTGGTTACTGCATGAGGGAGTTAAAATTGAACTTAAGATAGTTTATTACTAATTAATTTGCTGCTGTAATGCTGTAAATTATTGGCTGTCCAAATGAGGACAAAATCAAGGTGTTATGTGCTAGCATGATATGTATGTGTGATTTAAGTGAAAATGTTTAGATGATTTATAGTAATTGGCTAATGTGTTTTTGTGGATATAGATGCCGAATGTGGACTCAAGAAATTAATTGGAAAATTTGTTGTTTGTTTAGGTGATAGAAAGTATGAAATGGTCTTATGTGATACGTGTATATAAGTAGATAGAAGTGAAGTGTCGTATATTTTTGTATATGGGATTAATTGCACTTTGATTTTAATGTGCATGATTATTACTATGTTTAAAATGTGTGAAAGCCAAATATGCTCATTGTACAATGCTTGATTAGTTGATTAAAAATAAGTTAAATTTGTGTAATTCAAGCTCAAGAGCATAAGGAGCCAATTTTGGATAAAGGGAAAGTGAAACTAGTCGATTAGTCAATCCGTAGTTATTTGATAAAATCCAAGGTAAGTTTTGAGTAGTCACCTTTAGTATATAATTGACGATGCCTTGATATGTGTATATTAGATGAATTGTGACCTTTTGGTTCTACTTGAATTAAGTTGTGTGATAAATAATTTATGTATATGACTTATAGTCGAATGGTCACTATGGGTTAAGCTTGAATGGTGAAATGGATATGTGATATTTATGTATCACTTTTGAACCGAAATGTAAATGACGGTGTTCATATGGAGCTTATATCCGAATGTAGCAAATGACTACTAATGTGATATGTTGAATGAGATGTGTTAATATATGATTAAATATGCATGATATTTGATGTATATCCGGACTTAAGGTCCGCAGGCTTCGTGCGGGAATTGTATCCGGACTTAAGGTCCGCAGGCTTCGTGCTGGAATTGTATCCGGACTTAAGGTCCGCAGGCTTCATGCTGGAATTGTATCAGGGCTTAAAGACCCACAGGCTTCGTGCTGGAATTGTATCCGGACTTAAGATCCGCAGGCTTCGTACTGGTACTATATCCGGACTTAAGGTCTGCAGGCTTCGTACTGGTACTATATCCAGGCTTAAAGTCCCGTAGGCTTTGTGTTGGTGATTGAATTCGGGGTTTAAACCTAGCAGGCTTAACGCCGATGATTCGAATAAGATTATGAATTTGAATGTTCGAGGTAAACTACTACTGATTATGTATGTTACATTATGAGGGCCAGGTACGTATTATGTACTCGTATGCGATTTTGATTTGGATTGAATTATAAGTGTATAAAGTGATGCATATGTGAATAAGTGTTACAACTATAAATGTGATCGTGATACATTCGGTAAATCTGTGAAGTTATGTGGAAGTATATGATTGTTATATGTGATTATGATCATGGAAAATTAAATGTGGATATGATATTGTATTTTGTTTGTTTTGATTGAATTAAAGTTGATAGTGAAGCATTTTAAATGCCTATGTTATATAAGTTCAATCTTGAATGACATGATATACATGTTTAAATAATATGAAAGCAAAGAATGTGTGAAAGAGTAGATTGTAATAAATCTGCTTGGGACAACAGCAGTAACATGATTTTTGGAAAATTACCATAAATAGTGGGAGTTGAGTTAGAGGCTAAATAAATTATGTAATGAAATCTTAATGAGTCTAGTTTCTTATAAAAGAAACTGTGTAAGCAAAATAATTGCCGATAATGAGATATTTGAAGTGGCGTGGGACAGAGTCAAAATGACTTCGAGGTCCCCTATTCTGTATTTAGAAAATCATTGTAAATTGTACAATGATGGTTATAAAATAAAATTTATATGATTAGACTCCTTAATGAGTCTAGTTTCAAATGAAATAAGCAAGAACATGTTTTGAATTCTGTACAATGAGAAATCTGATTCAAAGAGAAGAATGGTCAGAATAGTAAAACAGTGAAACAGGAGAAACTTTAAGAAAAATATGGTATTGATTGGTCAATCCAAAAATTCTGAAAATTTTATGGATAGAAGATATATGAGTCTATTTTCAGGGAAAATTAATGAAAATTGATTTTGAGTTTCTTAGCTCTAGTTATAAATAATTTAGTGACTGTTGCTCAGGAAGATAACTTGTCATAAAATTGAGTATATATTGTAAACATTGATTAAACATGTAAATGAGCTGCTAATTGTTTTCTTAAGAACTTACTAAGCGCAAAGCTTACCCCCCTTCTTTCCCTTGTTCTCTAGGATTGCCAAGTTTGCTCGGGTTGGAGTTCGCCGAAGATATTATCACACTGTCGAGCTAACGCTATTGGTGTAGTGATTTCAAGTACTTTGGGTCTATGGCATGTATAGGTGTGTAAATATTAGAGTATGTGATATGGCTTTAACTGTATGTGTTGGCCTATTTTGATTATGGGGTTGTAAATCCATTTTAATTATGCATATATGTGCTATGGTATTGTAACGCCCCCACGCCCGAGACCGTCGCCGGAGTCGAGTATGAGGTGTTACTAAGCTTAGTTTAACATTTTTAGAACTTTGGATTATTTGTTTCTACATTCACAGCTTTTAAGCTACTTGCATCATAGTCACAAGAAAAATCATATCTCGAGTTACAAAACTCAAAATTAAGATCCGTAAATTTTCCCTAAATCTAGACTCATATACCTATGTACTAAATTTTTTTAGAATTTTTGGTTGGGTCAATTAGTACATTTTATTAGTTAAAGTTACCCCTATTTCAGGACTCAAATGGTCTGACCTCTGTTTACTACGAACCACATTTCTCTCTTTAAAAAATTCATATGACTATGATATTTGTTTCTACTAAAACTAGACTCAATAAGGATTCTGAGGATATAAAATACACCACCTAATTATATCTTTAAAATTTATGGTGAATTTCTAAAGTAGGAACAGGGGATTCAGAAACTGCTAGGACTCTGTTTCACTAAAATTCAAATATCTTCTAACATATAATTCCTTTACTTTTTTCATTTGTTTCATGTGAAACTAGACATAATAAGCTTCAATTTGATATGTAGTTCATCACCAAATTCAATTTATATGATTTTTAGTAAATTTTCAAACTCGCATTAGTGTTGCTACGGTATTCTGTTTATGGTAAATTTCATCCTTTTTATGAGTTTTTATGCACTAAGTATCTTAATAGTTTTCCTTAACATCAAACATAATCTAAACTAACCATTTTCATAATTTATCATTATCAAGCATTTCCTCAACCATTTCACAACCATACCATAAAATCATTTACACAAAATAGGTATATTGCTATACATGCCATACTTAAATTTACAAGCCATTTACCAAAAGTCTTCCGGATAGTGTGACTGAGCCTTCGACCTATCCCGACTCCTGAGCTGGCTTGTCCAAAACTACAATGAGTAAGAAGGAGGGAGTAAGCATAAATGCTTAGTAAGTTCATATGCAAATAATAAGTAACATAACAAACAGTTATACCAATCAACATTAGCATACATCACTAAAACACATATCACATTTTTAATCATTTTTCATCATCTTATTACCTTATCATGGTTGTATCAATACTCAACCCGAGGGTTAAATACATACCTGTCCAAAATATCCATTTCATATCACTTACCAATACGTCTCTTTACATCTCGAATATTCCTCCGTTTGAGTAGAACTTTACCCGTTGAACACATCGGAATATAATTCGGATACATGGATAACTTGCACATAAGTGCCATATATAGAATCAAGCAATCATATAACCCGCCCATAAGCGAACTCGAACTCAACTCAACGAGCTCGGGCGTTCGCATCCATAAGTGAACTCGGACTCAACTCAACGAGCTCGGATGCCTAGTTACATTTCACGAACTCGGACTCAACTCAACGAGTTCGGACATTCGCATCCATAAGTGAACTCAGACTCAACTCAACGAGTTCGGATGCTCAACCATCCTAGTGACATGTCACTTGTATCCTAATCTATTCCTAAGGTTCAAACGGGATTTTTCTCGAACACTTATCCTTGCCGTCTTCCGTAGAATGCCGAAATCAATACTCGGTAACAATTATATTTAACAAGTAGCACACATAATTTACATATTATTTGAAATTAACCACAAAGCATACATTTCATAATGAAATTCAACATAACACATAATTAATATCAATAACTTAAAAATAACAATTATGCTACATTATTTACACATGAACTTACCTTGGTACCAAAATACAAAGATTTTGCAATTTAGTCCACAATCTTTTCTTTTCCTCGATTGAGGTCGATTCGACGTCTTTCTTGATCTAAAATAACACATTTAGCTCATTTAATACTCACATTATCAAATTAATCCTTAACTCAAATTTTGGCAAAATTACAATTTTGCCTCTAAACTTTTGCATATTTACATTTTTGCCCCTAGGCTCGGGATTAAATTTTATTCCTTATTCTTATGTTTTACAACATGCTGATCACTTTTCTCTTCTATGGCAACATCAAATTCTCACTCTAACATGTACTTATGACTATTAGATATTTTTACCGATTAAGCCCTTTTACTCGTTTTCGCTCAAAACCGAGTAGCACAAGTTGTCTAACATAATTTAAAACCCCATATTCTATCATAAAACATCAAAATACACAAATTTCACCTATGGGTATTTTTCCAAATATGAACCCTAGATTGAATTATTGTTAGCATAAGCTTAATCGAGCTACCAGGATCTCAAAAACGTAAAAATCATTAAAAACGGGGCTTAGAATCACTTACTATGAAGCTTGAAAGTTGAAGAAACCCTAGCTATGCTGAGAGTGAAGTTTCGGCAGCAACTAAATGGGGAAGATGACTATTTTGTGTTATTTTTCCCATTTTATTTCATTTAATATCAAAATGACCAAAATACCCTAACTACTAAACTTTCCAAAAATTCCTTCCATGTCCTAAATTTGTCCATGAACCTAAAATTGGTCAAATTGCT
Organism: Gossypium hirsutum; assembly: GCF_007990345.1. Lineage (NCBI taxonomy): Eukaryota > Viridiplantae > Streptophyta > Magnoliopsida > Malvales > Malvaceae > Gossypium > Gossypium hirsutum. The sequence continues at coordinate 55,521,234 of NC_053431.1, forward strand.
ATTTAAGACCTCCTCATAAATATTCCAAAACAATTTCATACTAAAAATTTCTAGAATGCAAATTTTGCAACTTATTCGATTTAGTCCCTACTTTCAATTTAAGCACTTTAGGCATAGAATTTCATCACGAAATTTTCACACAATCATGCAATCATATCATAATCATCAAAATAATTATAAAATAATTATTTCTATCTCAAATTTGTGGTCATGAAACCACTATTCCGATTAGGCCCTAATTCGGGATATTACAGGTATTACGTGATGAGTTTATAATAAGTAAAGCATGAATTTTCCAAGTTTTTCTTAAGTTCTCGGTTTAGTCCCGAACCACCCTGGATGTATGTTTTGGACCTCGTAAGCCCCATAAGGGACATTGCATGAAAAAAAGGAAAATTTTTTAATTGTTTGAGATTTCTTGGCCCTGTTTAGTATAGAAGCGTTAGTAAAAGTCAGGTAGCACCTCGAACCCCGTCCCGGCTTCGGATGCAGGCAAGGGGTGTTACAACCAATGTTTCCAATTGATGCCTACTTAAATCCAATGCCACTCTACCCTCAAACGATCACCAAAGTCAAGCCTTCAGTGTTTTCAATATTCGGCTAAGTCCCTATGAAAGTGGGGTTTTCGGCTTTTTTGCAACTGTGTAGAAAAAGATGAATTAATAGGGTTTTACTGTGGTCTTGTCGACAAAAACTTGAGGTTTAAAGGAGGAAAGAATCGGCCAAAGATGATAAGCAAAATAAGAGAATTTTGCTAGGAAAAATCAGCACAGAAGAAAGTGTAGCTTTCGGGATTTCGGCTTTTTATGGCCAAAGGCTATGAAGGTTTTGAAACGTCTGAAGGGAAGGATGGAGATGAACAAGAGGTTAGAAGGGTTCGGCTATGAAGGAGAAAGGAGAATAAGAAAAAGGTTGATGAAGAGAGGGGAGAAAAATGAAAAGGGAAATGGTCAGCAAACGGCCCAACTTCCCCTTAATGCCGAATTTATACTGACCTTAACCCTAGCCGAATTTTGCCTCCCTAAAGCTCCCCTTGGCCGGCCAACTCTTGCTCCTCAAGAGTCCATTATTCGGCCAACACAGCTCTCCCTAATCAGCTCCTAAATTCTCTCCCTTATCCCCTCCTTACTCAATCTCTTGAGCAACTCCAACTCTTCCTAACAGTCTTTCACATCAGTTCCACTACTTACCTTTCCCATTCATAAAAATTAATCCCTTTTTTGCTGTCATTATGACTTGAACCTGGGTCCTCCCAATCATCCACACGCCACTTATAGCATTCCCAGTGGCGTCACTTAGCCACTTTACCACATGCTTCCTTGTGATTTATTTTACATAATTAATACCTAAAAGCCCAATTAACCAGAACCCCTTTTTCTTATGGAATTAAAATTAATTAAAACTACCGGGTTTTACCTTAAGCTTGGGCCTTCTAGAGGCCCACTAACGTACTTAATCCTACGACAAACAAACCGGACACAGAATTTTTAAAATTTTCCAACATTTTTAAAATTCCCGAAAATTGGGGCGTTACAACTCTACCCTCCTTAAAGAAATTTCGTCCTCGAAATTTACTTGGTCCAAACAGATGAGGGTATTGTTGCTGCATCGCCTCCTCTGGCTCCCAAGTAGCTTCCTCTCTGCCATGATTACGCCAAAGCACCTTTACTAATGGGACATATTTCCTTATCAGAATCTTAACATCTCGATCCAAAATTTGCACAGGCTCCTCTTCAAAAGTCAAATCAGTTTGCACCTCAATTTCTGCAACCGGCACGACATGAGTAGGGTCAGAATGATAACGCCTTAACATGGAGACGTGAAAAACATCGTGAATCCTGTCCAACTCTGGAGGTAATTCCAACTGATAAGCTATTGGGCCTACTCGCTTCAAAACCTGATAAGGCCCAATGAACCGCGGACTCAACTTGCCTTTCTTACCAAACCTCAATATCTTATTCCAAGGAGAAACCTTTAAAAAGACCATATCCCCTACTGAGTACTCAATCTCCTTACACTTCAAATCTGCATACGATTTTTGCCTATCAGATGCTTCTTTCAAGCGGTCCCTAATTATTCTAACCTTAGCCTTAGTATCAGCCACCAATTCCGGTCCAAGAACTTGTCACTCCCCTAGCTCCGTCCAACAACTAGGTGTATGACACCTTCGACCATATAGTGCTTCATACGGTGCCATTCAAATACTCGCCTGATAACTGTTATTGTACGTAAATTCTGCCAACGGTAAGTAGTCCTCCCAACTACCTCGAAAGTCAATCACGCATCCCCTTAACATGTCCTCCAGAATCTGAATGACCCTTTCTGACTGACCATCAGTTTGGGGATGGAAAGCCGTACTGAAGTTCAACCGCATCCCCAATGCCTCGTGCAACTTTTGCAAAATCGAGATGTGAATCTGGGATCCCGGTCAGAGATAATCGAAACTGGGACTCCATGAAGTCGCACAATCTCCGCCACATACAGTTTGGCTAACTTTTGAAGTGAAAAGTCGGTACGTACTGGTATGAAATGGGCCGATTTGGTCAACCTATCCACAATCACCCATACCGAGTCTTTCTTCGATGGTGTCAACGGCAACCCACTCACAAAGTCCATGGTTACCCTCTCCCACTTCCAAAGTGGTATATTTATCGGCTGCAACAGTCCAGAAGGTAATTGATGCTCAGCTTTCACTTGTTGGCACGTCAAACATTTTCCTACAAACTCCGTCACTTCTCGCTCAAGTCCAGCCTACTAGTACAATTCCCGCAAGTTGTGATACAACTTATTCCCTCCAGGATGCATGGCACATAGTCCCCCATGAGCTTCCTTCAATATTGTCTGCCTCAAGTCAGAGTCCTTCGGAACACAAATTCTTCCTCGGAAACACAGAACTCCATCACCATTTAAACAGAACTCAGAAGTTTTCCCTTCCTTAACTTGTTGAAAACGAGCGACCAAAGACTCATCTTCCAACTGCTTTTCCTTAATCTGGTCCACCCAGGTTGGCTTTACTTGCAATTCAGCCAACAAACTACCATCATCATACAAACTCAAACGAGCAAACATTGCTCTCAGATCAGATACGGTTCTACGACTCAAAGCATCGGCTACCACATTAGCCTTTCCTAGGTGATACTCGATTGAACAGTCATAATCCTTAAGCAACTCAATCCATCTCCTTTACCTAAGGTTCAGCTCCTTCTGAGTCAACAAATACTTAAGACTCTTATGGTCTGTGTATATAATGCACCTCTCTTCGTACAGGTAATGTCTCCAAATCTTAAGTGCAAAAACCACTACTGCTAATTCCAAATCATAAGTAGGATAGTTCCCCTCGTGAGGCTTAAGCTGCCGTGACGCATATGCAACGACCTTACCCTCCTGCATTAACACGTAGCCCAAACCTACATGTGATGCGTCGCTGTACACAGTAAAATCCTTCCCAGACTCCGGCTGAATTAACACAGGTGCTTCAGTCAAAACTTTCTTCAACTTTTCAAAAGCTTCCTGCTGGGTCTCAGTCTATACAAATGGTACCCCTTTCCTTATGAGTTTAGTTAGAGGTGCAGCCAACACCGAAAAACCTTCCACAAACCTTCTTTAGTATCCTGCCAATCCCAGGAAACTCCGTATCTCCGATACTGACCTAGGCAGCTTCCACTCCAAAACTGCTTCAATTTTTCGAGGATCCACCTTAATCCCCTCAGTAGAGACCACATGTCCTAAGAAAGTTACCTCCCTCAACCAAAATTCACACTTGCTGAACTTTGCATAAAGTTCCTTCTCCCTTAACACTTGTAGCACTATACGGAGATGCTCATCATGCTTTGCTTCCGTTTTAGAATATACCAGAATATCGTCAATAAAGACGACTACGAATTGATCCAGAAATGGTTGAAACACCTGATTCATCAGATCCATAAATGCCGCAGGAGCGTTCGTTAGCCCAAATGGCATAACCAGAAATTTGTAATGACCATACTGAGTCCTGAATGCCGTCTTATGGATATCCGTCTCCTTGACCCTTAACTAATGATATCCAGATCTAAGGTCGATCTTAGAAAATACAGAAGCCCCCTTAAGCTGGTCAAACAGATCGTCAATACTTGGCAGTGGATACTTATTCTTAATGGTCAGTTTGTTCAACTGGCGATAGTCAATGCACATCCGCATTGTACCATCCTTCTTCTTCACGAATAACACCGGTGCTCCCCATAGAGACACGCTTGGCCTAATAAAGCCCCTATCCAACAACTCTTGAATTTGTGCCTTTAGCTCCACCAACTCCTTCGGTGCCATCCTATACGGTGCGATCGACACTGGCGCTGTTCCAGGCAACAAGTTGATTCCAAACTCCACTTCTCGGTTTGGAGGTAATCCCAGAAGCTCCTCCGGAAAAACATCTTGAAACTCCTTTACGGTCCTGACCTTATCCACTGTCAATCCCTTCTCTTCCGACTGGCTTACGAATGCCAAATAGGCCTCACAACCTTTTCGAATCCACTTTTCAGCCCTCAATGCCGACACCATATTAGACAAATAATCCCTTCGCTCACCTATCATCATAACCTCCTCACCCTCCGTGGTCCTTAACACCATTCGTTTTGCAGCACAATCCAAAGTCGCCCTATGCTTAACAAGCCAGTCCATTCCCAGAATGAGGTCAAACTCTCCGAACGGCAACTCCATTAGATCTCCAGGAAAGATCCTACCTTGAGTTTCTAGGGGTACATCCCTATACAGTTTGTCTACCCTAACCGAGTGGCCCAAAGGACTTAACACAGAGACCCCACTCACTATCTTTTCAGAATGCACTCCTAATGACCCAGATATGGCACATGCAACATAGGAATGAGTAGACCCAATATCCACCAAAGCAGTATACGGCATGCTAGAAACCAAAAACGTACCAGTTATGACGTCAGGTGCGTCGCCCTCCTCTCGACGATGAGCCGCATACACCAACGCTGGCTGTCGAGCCTCAGCATTTCTGGCACCCCTACCAGGCGCCCCTCGACCTCGACCATTTCTATTTCCATTTTCGCCCCTACCTTGTCCACGTCCTCTCGGTGGTTGTGGTCCACCTCTCGCGGGTTGAACAACCCTCTGTACAGTAACTTGAGCCTGATCAGCTCTCTGTGGGCAGTCCTTAACTCTATGCTCCATAGATCCGCATCGAAAACAAGCACCGGAACGTTTCCTACACTCACCCAAATGTACCTTTCCACAGTATCCACAAATTGGCGGTCTAACCACATTCACCGGAGCTGCTCGAACTGGCTCCTCCACTCTCGCCCTTTTGACATTCTTATTTGCTCCACCCGAAGGTCCAGAATCCCTTCAGAAACGATTCTGATCTTTCTCACGGTTCTGCCTCTCAGTACGCTTTACCTCCTCAGCTATCTTAGCTTTTTCCACCAGAACCGCGAAATCCCACTCCCTCCGCAGAGCAATCAGCACCTTAAGGTCATCTCTGAGTCCATCCTCAAAGCGAACGCTACGTTCATACTCCGTAGCGACTATCCCCACAGCATACCGGCTCAGCCTCAGAAACTCAGCCTCATACTCAGCAACAGTTTTACATCCTTGGACCAGATCAGGAATTCCTTCCTGCGGGTATCCACATAACTTGCCCAGACGTACTTTCCTTTAAAGGCTATCTTAAACAGCTCCCAAGTAACCCTATCAGCTAGGGTTCCATCCCTCACGGTGAGCCACCACTGATAAGCCTCATCTCGCAGCAACGATACGACCCCCTTCAGCTTCTGCTCCACCGAGCAATCCAAGTCATCCATAATTTGTTCTGTGGCCTCCAACCAATATTCCACCACATTCGGGGCTACACCAGATACACCCCTAAAGATCTCCGCTCCATTAGCTCGGAGCCATTCAGAAATCGATCCTCGAATTTCGTTGCCCGAACTTGCCCCAGCAACCCTTTCCAAAACTCGAAGCATAGCCTGCGACAGGGCGTCATCCCTGGCACCACGATCATGAGACTCCACTTCTGTTGCCGATGGTACCAGTGCATCTGCCGCCGGCATATGTCCCGAAGATGAAGATACCGCTCGAGCCCTTCCTCGGCCACGTCCACAGCCTCTTCCACGAGTGGCTCTTGTACTCATATCGTATTATCTGATTATGAATTTTATGCATTAATATCATTCCAATGTTTATTACAGATGTTTTATGATTCAGACAGTTCTTCAGAGTTGGTTTTCGCAGAATCGATGTCTAGCTACAGTTTCAGTCTTTTAGCAAGCTTTTCTAGGATTTCAGTAGCATCCTATCTAGAGTATTCTAGTAAAGTTTCAGTACAGACAGATAATTCAGAATATATTCAAAAAAATTCAAAATACTTACAGGCTTGGGCCGGAGATTCGGAATGCCACCTTCAGAAGTCCAGATTTTAAAAACAAATTTTTTTTTTGAAATCTTCGTTTTTGTAAACCCATTCCACAGTCGAGTTGTTGCAACCTGGCTCTGATACCACAAAATGTAACACCCCAAACTCGGCCTAGATGTTATGACCGGATCCAACGTGCCACATCAAAACGTTAAAACATTTTTTCATTCTAAGTCTAGGAAATCGTACTTGATGTTCAAAGGATTAATTCATTGAGGGTTAAAGTGAATGGAAGCTGCGCACCAGGTAGGAAACCGGAAAAAGGAGATGAGTCCATCGGACTGCTTAAGTACCAAGCTCTTACGGATCCAATCCTAGACATGCACACCGCCATTGCCACACTCTAACATCGCGTATATTTTTAGGTTACCATTGAAATTATGTCTATTTTAGAATAAAACGTATTTAAGTTTGTAAAACTTTATCATAGCAGAAGCCTTGTTTGTAATCGTGTTACTTCGAAATCAGTTTATGTTTTTGGAAAACGAACCCTATATCTAGCCCATTTTGATAGTTAATATAATTTAAGGTCATCATGATAAGTTATAAATCGAAACCCAATTAAAAATAATCATAAGCGGCCTTATTACATAACAAAACCCAAATCATCAAAGTAAAGAAAATTGAAGTCCAAATCACCAGAAGAAATCCATATTGCAGAACGAGTGGCCACTCCGAATCCCTCGTAGCTCCAAGCCCACTATGGCTGGGGATTACCTGCATGGATGAAAATAGGGGATGAGTTTGGGGAAACTCTGTGTGTAAAATTAACCCAACCATAGCCCATATCAGCTCAAACCACAGAAACATAATAAATTGGCCTTAGCACAGAACAGAATACAGAATTAAGCCCATAGGCCCATAACAGATCAGATCAGATATTTCATGTATATGCAAAACCCAACACATAACCAACCACATACACCCCCTTACCAATCTTTCACCATGTGGGGAGACTACTCGACCCACCCAACCGCTACACGCTACAAAATTATACAGCATGGCTGCCAGAACAGATAATGTGACAGAGTCACCAGATACAGATAATCGTGGCAGAGCCACCAGAACAGAAATATGTGGCAGAGCCACCAGATCAGATAATTGTGGCATAGCCACCAGGACGCTTCCTCCAAAATATAACCCATGTCCACATGCAACAAATATTCATTCATGGCATACATCATACAAATTTAAATCAACATGCTTTTCAGACAAAATTAACCCTAGGGGCATATTGGTCATTTACACCTAGGGGTATCATGGTAATTTTCCATACATAAGGGTATTGTAGTGATTTAGCTACTTCTAGGGTTTTCATGCATATCCTATCCATTTATGTACTATCAGAATACTTACCGCGCATACTTACCAAATTGAACCCGTTGGCCCATGAACCCGATTTTTGGCCTATTAAGCCCACATTATCAAAATGTACAAAATCGCACGTACTGCAGTTTATTACCTTCAGAATACCAAACATGCAAACCCAAATATCTTACGAGCATTCACACACTCACAAATTCCCAAAATACCAACTTTCTGGCATTTCGGCTTTTCGGCTTTTGCCGATCTAGTCTATGAGAGGGTGTCAGTTACACACCTGTTTTGCGACGATTCGTTGTCGAGATCCACGCACGAACTGCCTACAATTAAATCACTAACATATTACTCTAGATATCAAATTAATACTGAGTAAATAGCCCCTTACCATATTCGGCCAAACAGGCTTAGAACCTTCTTGCTCTTACCTTGTTGCCGAACTATGTCTTAAATCCAAAGATCTGATCGTTCCACTTGTCCAAGCCCTTGATCAGCAGCCTCTAAATCACACCATTTACCAAAGCAGAACAGTTATTACAACCCCTTAGGGCTACAAGTCCAAATCGACAGCCTCCCTAACATTTAGGGATTTCTGCCTTTCCTTAAAATACGAAAGAAAGACTATGTTTTGAAACTACTTACCACCGATTACTTCGACCAATGTTTCCAATTGATGCCTACTTAAATCCAATGCTGCTCTACCCTCAAACGATCACCAAAGTCAAGCCTTCAGTGTTTTCAATATTCGGCTAAGTTCCTATGAAAGTGGGGTTTTCGGCTTTTTTGCAACTGTGTAGAAAAAGATGAATTAATAGGGATTTACTGTGGTCTTGTCGACAAAAACTTGAGGTTTAAAGGAGGAAAGAATCGGCCAAAGATGATAAGCAAAATATGAGAATTTTGCTAGGAAAAATCGGTACAGAAGAAAGTGTAGCTTTCGGGATTTCGGCTTTTTATGGCCAAAGGCTATGAAGGTTTTGAAACGTCTGAAGGGAAGGATGGAGATGAACAAGAGGTTAGAAGGGTTCAACTATGAAGGAGAAAGGAGAAAAAGAAAAAGGTTGATAAAGAGAGGGGAGAAAAATGAAGAGGGAAATGGTCAGCAAATGGCCCAACTTCCCCTTAATGCCGAATTTATACTGACCTTAACCCTAGCCGAATTTTGCCTCCCTAAAGCTCCCCTTGGCCAGCCAACTCTTGCTCCTAAAGAGTCCATTATTTGGCCAACACAGCTCTCCCTAATCAGCTCTTAAATTCTCTCCCTTATCCCCTCCTAACTCAATCTCCTGAGCAACTCCAACTCTTCCTAACAGTCTTTCACTTCTGTTCCACTACTTACCTTTCCCATTCATAAAAATTAATCCCTTATTTGCTGTCATTGTGACTTGAACCTGGGTCCTCCCAATCATCCACACGCCACTTATAGCATTCCCAGTGCCGTCATTTAGCCACTTTACCACATGCTTCCTTGTGATTTATTTTACACAATTAATACCTAGAAGCCCAATTAACCAGAACCCCTTTTTCTTATAGAATTAAAATTAATTAAAACTACCGGGTTTTACCTTAAGCTTGGGCCTTCTAGAGGCCCACTAACGTACTTAATCCTATGACAAACAAACAGGACACAAAATTTTTAAATTTTTCCAACATTTTTAAAATTCCCGAAAATTGGGGCTTTACAAGCTAAGATCCGAGATCTGATACTAATTCCCTGACACAGTTGATTAGAAAGAGTGAGGGACAATATTCAATACTTAGAAAAGAAACTGATTGGGAGAACAACACTTACACTAGATTTGACTGAAGTAGAAGGAGTAGTGATTGCACCAAGGGTATTCGGCCAAAGAGGTTCGACCCTTTATGATTTTGTATGGCAAAAAGGGGTTATTCGGCTTCAAGGAAAAAGAAAGAAAATTCAGCAATGAGGTAGAGGAAGAATAGAATTCGGCACAAGGAAGGAGAAAAGGAAAAGAAAGGAAGAGGGTTTTTGGCTTTAGAGAAAAGAGTTTCTAGTAACAGGGTGAAGGAAATTTGGTTATTAGCTACATACCCTAGCATTCGACACCTATTTATAAGCCTTATAGTAGAATTTTCCCATACCCAATTCCCTATTTGGCTCCATCACTTCTCCCTTCTCATCTCCTCGTTTTTCTCCCTGATAATCCCTTGATCCTTTCCTTAATTTTCTCTCCTGAACACTTCCCTTGGAGTCCACTTTAACGCCACTTCCATCCTTCTAGAAGGTCAAAATTAAACTTCTAAAAATACTAAACTAGGATTTGAACCTTGGATTTCCTTGCTAGCCACTAACGCCACCTCCATACACTCTAAGTGGCGTCACTTAGCCACTCTTCCACAAGGCTTTTTGATGCGATTTTTCCCTATCTTTATTTAAAAGCCCAACTACTTGCCAACAAGTTCCTTTTAATAATTAAACTATAATTTAATTTACCCCTAGGTTCGAACTCAAACCTTAATTAAGACCTACTATAATTATCACATGTCTAGGAACAAAAACATAATTTTTATCAAAACCGAAAACAAAGAAAGTTTGGGATTTTGAGATTTTTGGGTTTCATGATTTTTGAGGCGTTACAAATGCTTTCCCAATTAACCGAAGCTTTATCTCGGTATCGTACACTTAGTGCCTCATATAGCCAAAACTAGTTTAAATCACACACTTAGTGCCAAATACATTTGATTTATCATTGTATTTGATAAACCGTAAATTATACATATTTTTACCCCATGTTTAATGCATTTTATGTATGATTTCTCATTAGAATTAGTGAATTTGATGCTCCTAATGCTTTAATTTCATATTTTATACTTAGGAGAGCATAGGAGAGTGAAAGGAATGAGAAATGGGCCAAAAACTAAAAAAATGGGCCAAAGTACGAAATCAACACGGCCTGGACCTCCTCACACGGGCAGACTACACGGCCGTGTCTATTTGGCAGCCTCGAACACGGCCTGAAGTAATCAACCATGGGCGTGTCACACGGGCGTGTCTCTACCGAGCCCAAGTTGAGTCCAATTCGGAAAAAGCCAATTTTGAGGGTTTTTAGGCATTCCAAAGCCTATAAATATGCACTAGAGGAGGAGAAAATGGGAGACAGAGAAGAGGGGTAAGGAATTACCCTAAGGAAGCTGATTGATCCATCTCAGAAGCTAGATTCATCATCAAGACTGAAGATCTCTCCTCAATTTCCTTTCAGGAGTTTTGGGTTTTCTTTATGTTTTGTATTTTCTATTCTTGTGAGATGTTTTCTGATTTAGTTATGAACTAAATCCCCTAAATACCTAAGGGGAATGAAACCTAAGACGAATCTTGTTATTATTTTCTGAATCGTATGATAAATATTTAACTTGTTCTTAATTATGTGTTATTAATTCTTGTTTTGACATCCCAAGATACTAATTCGAGACACGCTCTTATTCAGAGGAGAAATATACCGTGTCTAAGAGTACATTTGCCATAATTAAACAGAGTTAATTGCGCGCCTAGAAATAGGGTGACAAGATTTTTCCGGATTAAGGTGAAACCTAACAAGGGGATCCATAGATAGAGTTAATGCAACCTTAGAGTGTTAATTAGAGAAAAGTCTCGGTTATTCAATCTAGGGATTAGACGTTATTAGTCTTGAATAGGGATAATAACATAACTTAGGGATCTCTACAAAACAAGTTGAATGAATAAATCGTCTGATTCAGAGCCAGAATAACAAGTAAAGTCCAGGTGGATTTTTCCTTAGGTATTGTCTCAAGTCAATCGATTTCCCAAAAGCAATCCCCCAATTCTTTTCTCTGTGCGTTCTTAGTTTAAATAGTTAGTTAATTAAAAACAAACCCCTTTTATTCTTAAGCTAGATAATAAAAAGATAGTTATTACTAGTACTTTTGGTTCCCTTGGGTACGATATCCCGGTCTTGCCGTTACTATACTATTGTTCGATAGGTGCGCTTGCCTTTTCATCGTGATAATAGTTAGTCTAGGTCTGATCTTCATTATAAATATTTATTACTTGTTACGAATCACACGATCAAGTTTTTGGCGTCGTTGCCGGGGAACTGAAATATTAGGAACACTAAATTTTTATTAATTTAGCCATTTATTTTTCTTGCAATTTTATTTTATTTTATTATTTATTACTTACTTTTTCTCTCTCTTGGCAGGTTTTTATAGTTTATGACTAGAAGAAACCCGTCAGGACCATCACTTTTTGACGAAGAAATCGATCGTACAATTTGCAAAAATAAAAGAGAAGTAAGGCATAGCTTACGATACATGGAGAACGAGGCCCTTACCATGGGTTACTGCTTTAGCTGCAAATTCAAACGTTCTACAATGGTGTGAATACCTCGACAAGACAAATGGTTGACGTAGTTGCTGGCGGAAAAATCAACAATAAAACACCAGAAGATGGCTATGAATTTATAGAGGAGATGTCACTGAATAACTATTAGTGGCAAGTTATGAGGACAAAGCCAACGAAAACAGTCGATGTTTATAATGTCGACTCAGTTACTATGTTGTCAAATCAGGTAAACTTCTCAATGAAAAGATTGATAGTTTTCTTGGTTCTATGCAGGTACATCCAGTAATAAGGTGTGACTCAAGCGGAGGAAATGTGCATACAGAATACCAATCCTTCAATCCCACAACCGAAGAGGAACAAGTCAACTATATGGGTAACAATAACTTTAGATCTCAAAATAACCCATACAGTAATACTTATAATGCAGGTTGGGGGAACCACCCAAATTTCTCTTAGGGGTGGTCAAGGGAATCAAAAGCCACAAAATCCTCAAGGTTTTCAATAGCCACTTTATCAACAAGAGAAGAAACCAAACCTTGAAGAGATGCTTTCTAAATTCATCTCGGTGTCAGAAACCTGTTTCCAAAATATCGAGACAGCACTTAAGAATCAACAAGCATCGATCCAAGGACTCGAAACTCAGATAGGCCAGCTGTCCAAATTAATCTCCAAACGACCACAAGGTAGCCTACCAAGTAATACTGAACCTAATCCGAGGGAACACTTCAATGCAATTAGCACTCAAAATAAGGAAGGATTCATTGCACCTAAGCCAGAATTACAACAAGACAACGCGATGAACAAAGGTCGAGAAGAGGTAAATAATGATGATCCTAAATAGGTAAGTACGAATCATGAACCTCGTGTGCCATATTCTAAAGCGATGACAAAAGACAGAACAGGAGAACAATTTAGTAAGTTTGTCAAACTCTTAAAGAAATTACATATTAACTTACCCTTTATTGAAGTTCTTTCGCAGATGCCTAACTCAGTGAAATTCTTAAGGGAACTTCTGAGCAAAAAAAGGAAATTAGACGCTACATCACACGTGGAGCTCAATGCAGTCTGCTTAGCTATTCTAAAGAATGAGCTACCTAACAAATTGAAAGATCCAAGGAGTTTTACAATTCCTTGCTTAATTGGTAGTTTATCTGTGAATAATGCTTTAGCTGATTAAGGGCCAAGTATAAATGTTATGCCGTATAAAATGTTTAAACAACTAGGTCTCGATAAACCCAAACAGACTAGGATGAGCATACAATTGGCTGACAAAAAGTTAGATTTCCTAAGGGTATTATTGAATATGTTCTCGTTAAGATTGATAAATTTATTTACTAGTAGACTTTGTCGTCTTAGACATGGATGAGGATAACGAGGTACCTTTAATTTTAGGACGACCCTTTTTAGCAACTGCCAGAACCATTATTAATGTAGGTACAGGAGAGCTAACATTTCGTGCAGGAGACGACACAGTAACACTCCAAGCACGCGATTCAGTCAAAACTTCTAAGACTCAAGATAACGCTATGAAACTTGTCTATGATAAAACTAATATTCAATCGTTGTTACAGGAACCTCCTCGGAAAAAGACAACGGAGGCAGTGCACTATTATCAAGTAGAGAACAAAGACGTCCACGAAGAACGAAGACTACGGATAGAAGAGTTAGATGAATGGCGAGAACACAAACCGAGAACATATGATAAACCGAAACTATGCAAAAACAAGCCCGATACCTCTCGTAATCAACTTAAGGTTGGCGATACAATCTTACTAGATGTCGTTGACCCTCACATTGTACTACCACACCAAATGAGGAAATCCCTCTTACGGTACTCAGTATTTTCCCATTCGGTACGGTTAAGGTGAGTCATCCCAAGTTCGGCACTTTTAAGGTAAACAACACCCGATTAAAACCTTATTTTAAAATTAACAGCAGGAACGAGGAGTCTGAACTCCTCAAACCACCATGATAAATAACGGAGAGGTAGGTCGAGCTTAGACTATAAATAAGCGCTTCTCGGGAGACAACCCGAGCACTAACATTATTAATTTCTTTAAAATTTGATATTTAACTCCTAACCTACTAATAGAAATTTTGAATACAGGTGTTTCCATAGAGACACGACCAATCACATGGGTGTGTTCAAGGCCGTGTGAAAACAGGGCAAAAGATTTCCCCAACACGGGCTATGATAAAACGCCACGGCCGTGCGACACGCCCTTCTGGAGGAACCATCCTGGCAAATGTCCTCGGGCGTGGAGTAGAACACACAGGTGTGGGAGAAGCGAACGAAGCTAGACACGATCATGCGACACGGCCGTGGGACCCAACACGCCCGATGCACACGGGCGTGTGTCAAATTTTAGACGCGCCAAAATAGGAAAAATGCGAAACACACGGGCTGAAATTGGGGCCCACGGGCGTGGCCCATGGCCGTGTGTCCCAAGATCTATAAATAGGCTGCACTATTCATTGTTTCTCCATTGAAAAACCCTAACCCTAGCCGCTACAACTCCACACGGCCCCCTGCCACACCCGTGTGCCACCGTCAATTTCGTTTTTTAAAGCACAATCCCTCTCCCTTAGCGTTTGTTTACTCCTTTGACTTCTATTTCACTAATTATTAATGCTTATTATTACAATAATCTCCATTACTTTTGAACTAGTTTTCATTTTTGTTCCTTATTTTTTAGTTTGCATTTATAGGTTCTTTATTATACATTTCAAATTAAATCTAGTTGTTTGACACACCTCATATCCATGACATTACTATGCTTATTTTCATGCTATTATCATGCTAATGTCTATCATTTAAATTGCATACCTAGGTTAGTTACCATACAGTTTTTTTTAAACTAAGACGAGGAAACCCTTATACCCATTACATTTTTATTCTCATTCTCACGATTATTGTGGTTGAGTTTGCTTCATATTAGTAGTTTTGGCTAAAATAGTTTACTTCCCCTTCGAATATGTTTACCTATTATTATTCTTTATATCACAGGCCTTCAATGTCATCTTCAAGAGGAAAGGAAACCACCGTACCAGCCTCGAAGAAGAGGAAGGGATCGTTATCCTCCACGGGTCCAACCGCGAAAATTCGTCACCCTTTCCTACAGTTTCCATGAGGGCCCCAAGAAGAGCTCTTCCAAATACTTCGGGTCCGACCTTTAGCAGTGGGCCGCAACATTGACTGGGCTGCCATAGAACAAGTCCAGATGGCTGATGCGATTCGGGCTCTCTTAACCACCGACCCGTGGGAGCTGTTCTTCGGGATTATAGAACCAACATATCTCGAGCTCACGATGGAACTCTGCTCAACGTTCGATCTCCAGACCGTAATGACAAGGTACGATGATCCCGGCACGGTCCAGTTTTGTAACACCCCGAAACCATGGCCGTCACCGGGATCGAACACGAGGTGTAATCTGGCTTAATTCATCACTTATACAGCTCAAACAATTTATTTTAAAACTCCCAGACAAACTGTCAATCTGCGTTATAGTCACTTAAAAATTCTTATCTTGAGTTCTGAAACTCGAAATTTAATTCCGCAAAATTTTCCTGAAACTAGACTCATATATATATCTACTAAAATTTTTCCACAATTTTTGGTTCGTCCAATTAGTACAGTTTATTAGTTAAAGTCTCCCCTGTTTCAGGGTTCGACTACTCTGACCTCTGTGTATTTCGAACCAGATATCTCTCTGTACAAGGATTCAATGACTATGAAGTTTGTTCCTAATAAAACTAGACTAAATAAGGAATCTTTACATATAAGGTATGACTTCTAATTATTTTTTTAGAAATTATGGTGAATTTCCAAATTCGGAACAGGGGATCCAGAAATCGTTCTGACCCTGTTTCACGAGATTTTAAATATCTCATACAATATATCTCATATTCTTTTTTTACTTCTTCCATGTGAAAATAGACTCATCAAGCTTCGATTCCATAATTTATTCATTATTTAATTCCATTTATACTATTTTTAGTGGTTTTTCAATTTCACATCACTACTGCTGTCTGCATCTATTATTAGAGTAAATTTTACCTATTAGAGTAATTTAACAAACATATCACCAAGTACGATCATGACTAGCCATACCAAGGGCTAATCATTACCAAGCATTTCCTTACTACTCAATAACCATATCGTGAGTGTAACACCGGAAATGATTAGCCATGACAAACGGCATAATAATCAAATAGACTTTAACTATTGCTTATAACTAAGTACCATAAGACCAAATCCAACTTAACAATTATGCCATTTTCGCATGGCTAAAAGTATACATACCAAAGTTCAAACAAAACATAATAGCCTATACATGCCGAAATGTTCTCTTAGACCAACTAAGAAGAAGATACCAAAAAGTTGCAAGCTGGTGTGATGACTTCGACGATGGTCCCGAGCACACAAAAATGGATCAAAGGAACCTAAATAAGTGACAAATAAACACAACGAATGAGTATATAACTCAGTAAGTCATAAGCATTACACTGCTGTCCATTTATAAAATATCATAAAAGAAAACAAATAATGCAAGATTAGGTACTCCATCCATACCGACTATGCTATAATCGCACGCACATTTATCATTACATGCTCTCAACTAGCCAAGCCTCCATTGACATCTCGTATGATATTCGATATGATATTTGATGCATTTCCTCACATCATTTTATTTTCGTTTAGATTATACTAATAATAGCATTTCATCTATTCCACAATAATCTTATGTTCCTAACTTCAAATATAATCACCACATAGGTTCAAGACTTACCAAGCTCAGTTCCAAATATAAACATAACGTCTATTCCTTATGAACTCAAATATCTACTCCTTCCGCTGTCCATGATTTACTTGATAAAGTCGCACACTTAACGTTAATAATTATTCGAAAATATATAGTAAGTCCGCACACTTAGTGCTTAATAGTCAAACTCGCACACTTAGTGCTATACAATTAAACTCGCACACTTAGTGCCAATCTCATTATCGTAAATGTTTATACCCGCACACTTAGTGCCGAAATCAACAACTCAATACATCTCACTTCTTTTTTTTTTTACAATCGATAATTTTGTCACTACCTGCATTTATATATCATCCCATTCGGCATAAGTACATAAGTATTATGATTACTTAAATCAATACAAAATATATGCTTAATAACTTACCTTGTGTTGGGTAAAACGGTTCCAACTCGGCTACTCGATGTTCTTTCCTTTGCCTTTGCTTGATTCTCCTTCTTTAACTTCTTGAGCTTAATCAATAAATTAACTAGTTTAACCGTCTTGCTAAATATTTATATCAAAATATTAATGATTTCATATCATAGGAGATACATGACTAATTCTTATCTTCCTACCATATGTTTTTGAGCTATTCGGCTAATAACCATATGCTATCACCCTACTATCAATAATCCAATCACACATGCATATATATATATATATGGCCGAATGTGCAAAGCTTAGACTCAACATCACCTATGCTCTTAATTTGATGGCCGAATATGCATACATATATATATGATATCAACTATACTATCATCTTTAATTCACCTAAACACAAAATTTCATCTCATGAACACTTGACCGAATTTTTCCTAATCTAGCATGGCTTCAAATCTATTTGTAACATCCTATAAATCCACATATACCACATTTCTACATAAATTTTCTTCTACTTTTCCACTACTTCCATTCACAACATCAAAAGCACCATACACTTAGCATTTACCTCTTCCTAACCATATGCCATCTAAGTACCCTTTTAGGTAGAAAATTAACATATGGGTTGTAATAAGACATTGGCTACTAACTAGATTTTCACAAGAATTTAGTAAAAGTAACATAAATCCTACCTTAATCAGCCCCTTTTGAGTTGGCCGAATGTCTAGAGCATTTCTTCTTTCCTTCTCCTAACTCACGGCAATTGCAAGAAAAGAAAGAAGATGAATACTCCCTCTTCCTTCCTTATTTTATTCATCTTTTCTTTTTAATTCCTTTCTTTAATTTATTTTAATTGCTAACTAATAAAAGAATTGCATTGAAATTCAACCTAGTGGATGGGCATCATGGCTTGGCCGGCCACTACTTGGGTTTTTGGGCAATTTGACATGCAAACCCAAGTTTCCTCACTTTGTTATTATTTGGTCCTTACATATCCCCCCTATCATATTTTCTTAAGTTCTCAACTAAGTCAATCACATGAAATTCACATTCATAAGTCTAAATTAAAACATCAAATTTTCACACATGCACTAATACACATAGAGGATATGCAACCAAATTTTTAAATAAATTTTGGGACTCGGTCTTGTGGCCTCGAAACCACATTCCGACTAGGGTCGAATTAGGACTGTCACAACTCTCCCTCACTCAAAAATTTTCGTCCCCGAAAATCTTACCAGCGAATAAATTTGGATAACGTTCTTTCACCGAATCCTCGAGCTCCCAAGTGGCTTCTTCGACCCCATGTTTATGCCACAGTACCTTCACTAATGGGATTTTCTTATTTCGCAATTCTTTTACTTCACGTGTTAGAATGCAAACCGGTTCTTCCTCGTAACTCAAATCCGATTGAATTTCGATCTCAGATGGAGTAATTATGTGTGATGGATCGGACCTATATCGTCGAAGCATCGAGACATGAAAAACGTTATGAATCTTCTCAAGTTCGGGGGGTAAAATCAATCTGTATGCAACTAGACCAACTCGATCGGATATTTCATACGGCCCAATGAACCTTGGACTCAATTTGCCCTTACGGCCAAATCTGAGTATCTTCTTCCAAGGCGAAACTTTTAGAAACACTTTATCTCCCACCTGATACTCAATGTCTTTTCGTTTCAAATCCGCGTACGACTTCTGATGATCTGATGCTGCCTTCAGACTTTCACGAATTATTTTTACTTTCTGCTCAGCATCTTTAATCAAATCGACTCCGAAAATTTTACTTTCACCGAGCTCGGTCCAAAACAATGGTGTACGGCTTTTATGACCGTACAAAGCCTCGTAAGGTGCCATCTTAATGCTTGATTGAAAACTATTGTTGTACGCGAATTCAATCAAAGGTAAATACCGCTCCCATGAACCACTAAACTCAAGGATGCAACATCTCAACATATCCTCGAGTATCTGAATTATCCATTCGGATTGACCATCAGTCTGTGGATGAAAAGCGGTGCTAAAATGCAACTTGGTACCCAAAGCTTCTTGCAATTTCTTCCAAAATCGCGAGGTGAATCTCGAATCTCTATCCGACACAATAGAAATAGGTACCCCGTGTAATCTTACAATCTGAGAGACATACAATTCTGCCAATTTATCAAGCGACAAATCTGTACGGACAGGGATAAAATGAGCAATCTTTGTCAATCTATCAACGATAACCCAGACCGAGTCTTTCTTATTTTGTGTCAATGGTAAACCAGATACAAAATCCATTGTTACCCGATCCCATTTCCATTCGGGTATCATGATTGGCTGAAGTAATCCCGAAGGCACTTGATGTTCTGCTTTCACTTGTTGACATATCAAACACTTCGACACAAAGTCAGAGATGTCTCGTTTCATACCAGACCACCAAAACTGACGTTTCAAATCATTGTACATTTTTGTGCTACCCGGGTGGATAGACATTCGGCTATATGAGCCTCATTCAAAATCATCGAAATAAGTTTCGAATTTCTTGGAACACATAATCGACCTTTGAATGTCAAGCAATCATTGTCGTCAATCCAAAAATCCGATTCCTCATTCGAAGCACATTCAGCTCGTTTAGCAACCAATTCATCGTCGACTTTCTGGGATTCAAATATTTGACGAATCCATAATGGTTTGGCCTTTAGTTCAGCTACTAGCACATTTTCGGGTGAGACGGACAGGTGAACATTCATCGCTCTCAAAGCAAATAACGCTTTACGACTTAAAGCATCGGCAACCATGTTAGCTTTGCCCGGGTGATAATCAATGATAAGTTCATAATCTTTCAACAATTCAAGCCAGCGTCTTTGTCGCAGATTCAGATCTCTTTGAGTCATCAAATATTTAAGACTTTTGTGGTCCGAGTAAATATGACACCTTTCTCCAAAAAGTAATGTCGCCATATTTTCAAGGCGAACACTATGGCCGCTAATTCAAGATCATGGGTCGGATAGTTTCTCTCATGCGGCTTTAATTGTCTCGACGCGTAAGCCACAACTCGACCTTCTTGCATCAACACACACCCTAGCCCAAGCAAGGATGCATCACTATAAATGACAAACTCTTTACCGGACTCCGGCTGTACTAGTACTGGAGCTTCAGTTAAACAGGTTTTTAGTCGATTGAAACTTTCCTGACAGCTTCCTGACCATTCAAACTCAACATCTTTTTGAAGTAGTTTCGTCAACGGTGCAACTATCATTGAAAAACCTTTTACAAACCGTCGGTAGTATCCGGCAAGTCCCAAAAAGCTCCTAACTTCAGTAACATTCCTCGGAGGTTTCCAATCGAGTATGGCCGAAATTTTGTTCGGATCAACTCTAATTCCCGATGCGGATACGACGTGCCCCAAAAAGCTAACCTCTCTCAACCAAAATTCGCATTTACTGAATTTCACGTACAACTGCTTGTCTCGTAAAATCTGTAATACTAATCTCAAATGCTCGGCATGTTCAGCTTCATCTTGGGAATAAATTAAAATATCATCAATAAACATAACCACAAACGGATCTAAGTATTGTCTGAAAATTCAATTCATTAAATCCATGAATATCGTAGGGGCATTAGTAAGCCTAAACGGCATCACTAAGAATTCGTAGTGACCATATCTCGTTCTAAAAGCAGTTTTGGGTATGTCTGAGTCTCTAACTCTCAACTGATAATAACCCGACCTCAAATCTATCTTTGAAAACACTGAGGCTCCCTTCAATTGATCAAACAAATCATCAATACGCGGTAACGGATATTTATTCTTTATTGTTACTTTATTCAACTGACGATAGTCGATGCACAACCTCATGGTTCCATCTTTCTTTTTCACAAACAATACTGGTGCACCCCATGGTGAAAAACTCGGTTGAGCAAAACCTCTATCCATCAATTCTTGCAACTGAATTTTCAATTCCTTTAATTCCGTTAATGCCATACGATACGGGGTTATCGAGATTGGCGTGGTACCAGGTACAAGTTTGATGCCAAATTCTACCTCTCGAACAGGTGGCAACCCCGGTAACTCCTCAGGAAAAACATCTGAATACTGGCAAACCACCGGTACCGATCCGAGTTTCCTTTCCGTCTCTTTGCTATCAAATACATACGCAAGATATGTTTCACACCCCTTCCTCACATATCTCCGAGCGATCATCGAGGATATTGTTGCTGGCACTCCCCTTAAATCAGTAGACTCAACTCGGACTATCTCATTATTTGCACCCCTTAAATCAATGGTTTTTCTTTTGCAACTCACCACTGCGTCATATACGGTCAACCAGTCCATACCAAGAATAACATCAAATTCATCAAATGGTAAAAGCATCAAATCAGCCGGAAAACAGGATTCTCGGATCATTAGAGGGCATCTCTTACACACTTTGTCAACAAGCGCATATTGACCCAAGGGATTTGACACTCGAATTACGAACTCAGTAGACTCAATAGACAGAGTCTTACTGGATGCTAAAGTCTCACATACATAAGAATGAGTAGAGCCAGGGTCGATTAATGCAATTACATTAGTATCAAAAAGAGTGAAAGTACCAGTGATAACATCAGGGGAGGATGCTTCCTCTCGTGCACGGATGGCATATGCCCTAGCAGGAGTATGGGTCTCAGATCGAACAGCCGTATCAAAAGTCCCTCTCTGACCACCACCCCTGCCTCCTGAAATTCTCAGTGGTCTACCCCTAACCGTTGTTCCACTAGGTCTTGCACCTTGCATCTTGTTTCTCTCATCGAATTCCGTGCAATCTCTAATGAAGTGATCCTTCGAACCGCATCTGTAACAGGCCCTGTTAGTGGACTTACCCCAACATTCACCTATGTGTTGTCTTCCACATTGTGGACATTCAGTTTTTCTTGGCGATTGTTACCCACACTAGCAACCGAAGTAGCTCGTGAGTCTGTTAATGGTTGTGTCCTAATAAAAATTCCCGCAGTCGTCTTCGGTTTGTGAGTGTCCTCCCTGAACTTCTTTATAGCTGAGAACGGAGTTCTACTCGTTGATCTTTTACGAAAGTCTCTAGCTTCAGATTCTGCCTTCTTTTTCTCCTTTCCAAGTTCTTCCGCCTTGCAAGCTCGTTCAACTAGTGTTACAAATTCTTTTATCTCTAAAATACCCACTAGT
Source organism: Gossypium hirsutum (assembly GCF_007990345.1). Lineage (NCBI taxonomy): Eukaryota > Viridiplantae > Streptophyta > Magnoliopsida > Malvales > Malvaceae > Gossypium > Gossypium hirsutum. Next base: position 55,543,626 of record NC_053431.1, read on the forward strand.
AGCTTTAAATCTTCATTCAATCCTTCCTCAAATCTTTTGCACATAGCAATTTCATCGACTACACACTCTCGAGCATATCGACTGAGTCTTACGAACTCACGTTCGTATTCAGATACTGTCATGCGGCCTTGCTTAAGTTCCAAGAATTCCTTACGCTTTTGATCGATGAACCGTTGGCTAATATATTTTTTCTGAAACTCTGTTTGAAAGAAATCCCAAGTAACTCGTTCCTTCGGGACTATGGAAATCAAGGTCCTCCACCAATAGTAGGCTGAGTCTCGCAACCAAGATATAGCACACTTTAAACACTCATCAGGTGTGCAGGACAGTTCATCAAAAACTCGGATGGTGTTATCAAGCCAGAACTCGACCCTTTCAGCATCATCAGTAACTACGGCTCTGAATTCCTCAACCCCGCGCTTCCTAATCAAGTCTACAGGTGGTTTACTTGGCCTTACAGGATCAGTAGTCGATGGCATTATAGGCTCCTGGGGTGGATTATTTAAATTCGGGAATGGTTGGGCAGCCGGATTAGTGCGGGCATATTGTGCGACCCACTCGTTCATCATAGTAAAGAAGGCTTGTTTTGCCCCTTCATTTTGATTATTCACAGATGACTGAGGTTCAACAGGCAGTGTCCCTTGCGCAGGAGCAGCCACTACACTTTCAACGTCATCCGCTAAGGTTCTCTCTAAGCCGGGATCCATTTACTAATCAAAACAAAAATTTTAGCCGTCAGAAGTCATCACACTATTAAACACTAACATTAAGGAATGTATAGCTAGACTCATACGCGCTATGGTAGTCCTAGAACCGACTAAACCATAGCTCTGATACCAATAAAATGTAACACCCCGAAACCGTGGCCGTCACCGGGATCGAACACGAGGTGTAATCTGGCTTAATACATCACTTATACAGCTCAAACAATTTATTTTAAAACTCCCAGACAAACTGTCAATCTGCGTTATAGTCACTTAAAAATTTGTATCTTGAGTTCTGAAACTCGAAATTTAATTCTGCAAATTTTTCCTGAAACTAGACTTATATATATATCTACTAAATTTTTTCACAATTTTTGGTCCGTCCAATTAGTACAGTTTATTAGTTAAAGTCTCCCCTGTTTCAGGGTTCGACTACTCTGACCTCTGTGTATTACGAACCAGATATCTCTCTGTACAGAGATTCAATGACTATGCCGTTTGTCCCTAATAAAACTAGACTTAATAAGGAATCTTTAAATATAAGGTATGACTTCTAATTATCTTTTTAGAAATTATGGTGACTTTCCAAATTCGGAATAGGGGATCCAGAAATCGTTCTGACCCTGTTTCACGAGATTTTAAATATCTCATACAATATATCTCATATTCTTGTTTTACTTCTTCCATGTGAAAATAGACTCATCAAGCTTCGATTCCATAATTTATTCATTATTGAATTCCATTTCTACTATTTTTAGTGATTTTTCAATTTCACATCACTACTGCTGTCTGCATCTATTATTAGAGTAAATTTTACCTATTAGAGTAATTTAACAAACATATCACCAAGCACGATCATGACTAGCCATACCAAGGGCTAATCATTACCAAGCATTTCCTTACTACTCAATAACCATATCGTGAGTGTAACACTGGAAATGATTAGCCATGACAAACGGCATAATAATCAAATAGACTTTAACTATTGCTTATAACTAAGTACCATAAGACCAAATCCAACTTAACAATTATGCCATTTTCGCATGGCTAAAAGTATACATACCAAAGTTCAAACAAAACATAATAGCCTATACATGCCGAAATGTTCTCTTAGACCAACTAAGAAGAAGATACCAAAAAGTTGCAAGCTGGTGTGATGACTTCGACAATGGTCCCGAGCACACAAAAATGGATCAAAGGAACCTAAATAAGTGACAAATAAACACACCGAATGAGTATATAACTCAGTAAGTCATAAGCATTACACTGCTGTCCATTTATAAAATATCATAAAAGAAAACAAATAATGCAAGATTAGGTACTCCATCCATACCGACTATGCTATAATCTCACGCACATTTATCATTACATGCTCTCAACTAGCCAAGCCTCCATTGACATCTCGTATGATATTCGATATGATATTTGATGCATTTCCTCACATCATTTTATTTTCGTTTAGATTATACTAATAATAGCATTTCATCTATTCCACAATAATCTTATGTTCCTAACTTCAAATATAATCACCACATAGGTTCAAGACTTACCAAGCTCAGTTCCAAATATAAACATAACGTCTATTCCTTATGAACTCAAAATATCTACTCCTTCCGCTGTCCATGATTTACTCGATAAAGTCGCACACTTAACGTTAATAATTATTCGAAAATATATAGTAAGTCCGCACACTTAGTGCTTAATAGTCAAACTCGCACACTTAGTGCTATACAATTAAACTCGCACACTTAGTGCCAATCTCATTATCGTAAATGTTTATACCCGCACACTTAGTGCCGAAATCAACAACTCAATACATCTCACTTCTTTTTTTTTTTTACAATCGATAATTTTGTCACTACATGCATTTATATATCATCCCATTCGTCATAAGTACATAAGTATTATGATTACTTAAATCAATACAAAATATATGCTTAATAACTTACCTTGTGTTGGGTAAAACGGTTCCAACTCGGCTACTCAATGTTCTTTCCTTTGCCTTTGCTTGATTCTCCTTCTTTAACTTCTTGAGCTTAATCAATAAATTAACTAGTTTAACCGTCTTGCTAAATATTTATATCAAAATATTAATGATTTCATATCATAGGAGATACATGACTAATTCTTATCTTCCTACCATATGTTTTTGAGCTATTCGGCTAATAACCATATGCTATCACCCTACTATCAATAATCCAATCACACATGCATATATATATATGGCCGAATGTGCAAAGCTTAGACTCAACATCACCTATGCTCTTAATTTGATGGCCGAATATGCATACATATATATATGATATCAACTATACTATCATCTTTAATTCACCTAAACACAAAATTTCATCTCATGAACACTTGACCGAATTTTTCCTAATCTAGCATGGCTTCAAATCTATTTGTAACATCCTATAAATCCACATATACCATATTTCTACATAAATTTTCTTCTACTTTTCCACTATTTCCATTCACAACATCAAAAGCACCATACACTTAGCATTTACCTCTTCCTAACCATATGCCATCTAAGTACCCTTTTAGGTAGAAAATTAACATATGGGTTGTAATAAGACATTGGCTACTAACTAGATTTTCACAAGAATTTAGTAAAAGTAACATAAATCCTACCTTAATCAACCCCTTTTGAGTTGGCCAAATGTCTAGAGCATTTCTTCTTTCCTTCTCCTAACTCACGGCAATTGCAAGAAAAGAAAGAAGATGAATACTCCCTCTTCCTTCCTTATTTTATTCATCTTTTCTTTTTAATTCCTTTCTTTAATTTATTTTAATTGCTAACTAATAAAAGAATTGCATTGAAATTCAACCTAGTGGATGGGCATCATGGCTTGGCCGGCCACTACTTGGGTTTTTGGGCAATTTGACATGCAAACCCAAGTTTCCTCACTTTGTTATTATTTGGTCCTTACATATCCCCCCTATCATATTTTCTTTAGTTCTCAACTAAGTCAATCACATAAAATTCACATTCATAAGTCTAAATTAAAACATCAAATTTTCACACATGCACTAATACACATAGAGGATATGCAACCAAATTTTTAAATAAATTTTGGGACTCGGTCTTGTGGCCTCGAAACCAAATTTCGACTAGGGTCGAATTAGGACTGTCACAAGTTTCACCTAGGCGGATTAATCCGCCAGCTAAGCGTCCCAGAATTTGGTGCTGCACTAGGCCTATATACGGAGGAGTTTAGGGAGGAGAATGAACAACATGCTCTTAGTTGCTACATACATTTCTCTCCCTTGAAGTGCTGGCACACTTTGGCCCCTAGCACGGCCTCGTACAATCCTAGCCGCTCCAAGGCATTAGTTCTCCCACCATCCCTGAGGTACTTACACGCTATTTTAGCTCATACGATTACAGGGAGGCGAGAGAGCACTGGCGTCATCAACACCAACGAGGTCTACTTCTTATGGTGCATGTCGCAAGGGCACGTCATCGACCTTGCCTATTTCATAGCCCTCGCAATTCAGCACCAGACGGAGTGGCGTCGAAAGGGGGTCATCTCCATTGGCCCCTACGTGACTCAACTGGTGCGACACTTCGGGCTCCTCAACACCACGGGCCAAGAATCATCCCCCACCCTCATCGGCCAGATGTCTCCACAAGGCATCTCGAGCATGCTTAGCATGAGGATGATCGAGAGGCGCCGAAGAACCTACGAGGACATTCTTGATGATGTCCCCCCACAGCACGAGGACCCACCGACTCAGTCACCACCACCCTCTCGTCCAGTTCATGCGGCAGTTTCATATGCTGACATCTCTGAGCGCCTCACCCGATTCGAGCACCAGTGTTTTCAATGATTTGACAACATTGATGCTACTCTACACCAGATTTGTCAGCACCTCCACATCTCATCACCAGCCCCACCTCGCGAACCATCTAGCGATGAAGATGTTTAAAAATCTTATTTATTATTTTATGTTTTCAATTTTTATTGAAACTACTTTTTATCTTTATTAGAATTTTGAAAGTTTATTTTTATTTTTTTATTTTTATTATTAATTTTGGCTATTTCTTTTTGAGTAATTATTCTTCCTAATATCCTCTAAAAAGTTCCTAGTTTTATCACAGTTATATAGAGCTTTTAAGCTCATCATCACATAGGAACTAAAACTTCCACGGGAAAGGTTCCCCACGACTGCCATGTCCTGCTCGACCACGACCATAGCCACCACTAGATATAATATTCTTGTGGCGCAGGATTTATGGACTAATGAACCTCTACGACTGCCGGAGTATCCTCCTCCATTCTTGAACCGATCACTCTCCAAAACTCTAGTTCAAGGAATTCATCATACAGGAAGTGTCACTTCTCTCCCTATCTTATTTTTATTCTCTAATATCTATCTTTGTACATTGAGGGCAATGCACATCTTAAGTGTGGGGGGATGTTTATTAATGATTGCCTTGTCCTCTTGAAAAAGTTCTCATATCATAATTAGGATAAATTTTAATTGACTTATGATTTTGATTGATATATCTTGAATTAAAACATAGGGATTTATGCACTGATTATTTAAACTTTCAGACATTAGAGAATCAAGCATGATAAGTTGATTTTTAAGAAATTAAAATTATAGGTTGTTTCCCCAAGTCTAGATATTACTTTGAATTAGAATTCACGAGTCTAAACATCAAAAAGCCATAATTTTTGTTAGATTTTTTAGCCTTTTGAGCATCTATTCATCCTTGCATGCTCACTTTTATTATTGCTTTAAGTGCGTCAATATTAAACTGTTATTTTAGAACTTGCTTGATTATGCATGTCAAGACCACACCGTTTGATTTGATATGTCAAAATGATTAAGGCACTTAGGATTAACCAACTCATTCCATGAAAAGCCTACCTCCACGATTAACCCCTAGTAAACCCCCTTGAGCCTAACAAGCCATTCCTTGTATTACCCTTAATATTAACCATTAACCCATTATTGTTGAAATCCCCCAAATTAATTTGATCCCTATTTTTGTCGAGATCTGAGTTGGAAAAGTTGCTTAGCTATGTTTTTCTTCTTTGTCTAACTTGGTCTTAAAAAAAACTATGTATACATATTAGTAATTCCATATTCTGAGAAGAAGCTCTGTTGTACGCAAGTGAAGGTTAACTCTTTTTCTAGTTAGGCAATTTTTCAATTCAATCTCAATTCTAACCCTTTCTTTCAGCTTGTGACTGCACCCCTTAACCAAGCCACACGGCAACCCTCTAAAGACCTTTTTGATTGTTGTATCATCTTAATTTACAGTGGTGGAGATTTGATTTTCATGCAAGCCTATGGTAATGACTTTTTATTATTGACTATTGAGTGCTTCATTTATTATCCTTAAACACCTCGAGTGATTTGAGTGAATCTTCAGTGAGGATGTGAAACTTTGTGATATTCTGAATCAAAGGTAATTACTTAGATGCGAAGAGACACCTATGTTTGCATGATTAAATACTCAACTTGGAATGTTTGAAACTTTTATGTTCTTTTAGTTGAACTCTCAATGTATGATTACCTATGGATTATTTTGAGATATTATCGATAAGAATTATAAGTTGAGAAGAATTGATTTTGATTATAAGTTAAGGATTTTGATTGAGGACAAGCAAATGCTTAACTGTGGGGGTATTTCATAAATCGTAAATTATACATATTTTTACCCCATGTTTAATGCATTTTATGGATGATTTCTCATTAGAATTAGTTAATTCGATGCTCCTAATGCTTTAATTTCATATTTTATACTTAGGAGAGCATAAGAGAGCGGAAGGAATGAGAAACGGGCCAAAAATAGAGAAAATGGGCCAAAGTACGAAATCAACACGGCTTGGACCTCCTCACACGGGCAGACCACACGGCCGTGTCCATTTGGCAGGCTCGAACACGGCCTGAAGTAATCGACCACGGGCGTGTCACATGGGCATGTCCCTACCGAACCCAAGTTGAGTCCAATTCAGAAAAAGCCAATTTTGAGGGTTTTTAGGCATTCCAAAGCCTATAAATACACACTAGAGGAGGAGAAAAGGGGAGACGGAGAAGAGGGGTAAGGAATTACCCTAAGGAAGTCGATTGATCCATCTTAGAAGCTGGATTCATCATCAAGACTGAAGATCTCTCATCAATTTCCCTTCAGGAATTTTGGGTTTTCTTTATGTTTTGTATTCTTTATTCTTCTGAGATGTTTCTTATTTAGTTATGAACTAAATCCCCTAAATACCTAAGGGGAATGAAACCTAAGACGAATCTTGTTATTATTTTCTGAATCGTATGATAAATATTTAACTTGTTCTTAATTATGTGTTCTTAATTCTTGTTTTGATATCCCAGGATACTAATTCAAGACACGCTCTTATTCAGAGGAGGAATAGACCCTGTCTAAGAGTACATTTGCCATAATTAAACGGAGTTGATTGCACGGCTAGAAATAGGGTGACAAGATTTTACCAAATTAGGGTGAAACCTAATAAGGGGATCCATAGATCGAGTTAGTGCAACCCTAGAGTGTTAATTAGAGAAAAGTCTCGGTTATTCAATCTAGGGATTAGACATTATTAGTCTTGAATAAGGATAATAACATAACTTAGGGATCTCTATGGAACAAGTTGAATGAATAAATCGTCCGATTCTGAGCCAGAATAACAAGTAAAGTCTAGGTGGATTTTTCCTTAGGTATTGTCTCAAGTCAATCAATTATCCCAAAAGCAATTCCTCAATTCTTTTCTCTGTGCGTTCTTAGTTTAAATAGTTAGTTAATTAAAACAAACCCCTTTTATTCTTAGGCTAGATAATAAAAAGATAGTTATTACTAGTACTTTTGGTTCCCTTGGGTATGATATCCCGGTCTTGCCGTTACTATACTATTGTTCGATAGGTGCGCTTGCCTTTTCGTCGTGATAATAGTTAGTCTAGATCTGATCTTCATTATAAATATTTATTACTTGTTATGAATCACGCGATCAGTATTCATCCAAACTAAATGTATATGCAATTTATGTATAAACAAAGCATCAAAACATACTTATAACATCATGTTTTTTATAATATCATGTTTTACTTATGAACTTACCTCATACTCGTAGTTGTCGGCTCGGATTGTTTACTCAATAACCTTCGACTTCCCTTGGTCTAAATTCAAATTCCTCTTTTCTTGATCTATATGTATTCAAAATTAACCCTTTTATTCAATAAATCATTCAAACCAATCCATATACACACAATTAAGGCTTATTGCAAACTAGCCCTCACATTTTCACATTTCTACACTTTAGTCCCTAATTCACAAAATCTCAAAATACACAAAGTTTGCTTGTACCCAAGATTAGCCGAATTTTCATAGCTCTCATACAAGTCCATACATTTCATTTATTTCACATTTTAGCCCCACAAAATAACATTTTTAGAATTTAGCCCAAATTACTCAAATTCATAAAAAATCCAAAGACAAAACATGTAAACCCAACATCAAGCTTTCATATTTCAACATATAACATCACAAGGCTCATGAATTCATCCATTAAATATTTCAAAATTATCAAAAAAATCAAAAATTGAGGCATGGGTTCGATAAAATACGAAGTAATAATTACAAAAACGTAAAAATAATCAAAAACCAAACAAAATCCATATCTTAATCAAGAAATTCAATAGTTGAACCCTAGCTATCCTTTTCTTTTCTTTTATGTGTGATTTTCGGTTGATGAACATGAGAAAATGAGTTTATTTTAAGCTTTGTTTTATTTAACTTATACTATTAATCAAATACCAAATTAGCCCTTTATTAATACATATAAAAATCATTTGTAATAAGGCTATATATGTCCATTAACCATTTAAATGACATAATTATCACATAAGGACCTCTCATAAATAAAGCCAAATCAATTAAGCACTTTTAACATATAGCAGGCAACTTTTACATTTTACGCGATTAGGTCCTTTTTATTAAATTAAGCACATAAACTTTCAAATTTTCATACGACTTTCACAAATGCTACTTCACACATCATAAACACATAAAATAATATTTAAACATTTCTCTGACTCAGATTTGAGGTCCCAAAACCACTATTCCGACTAGGTTCTAAACTAGACTGTTACAATTCTCCACCTTTAGGGATTTTTGTCCCCGAAAATCTTACCATTGAACAAATTCAAATATTGCTGCCTCATAATATCTTTAGGCTCCCACATAGCCTCTTCAATTCTATTTCGATGCCACATCACTTTTACTAACAAAATTTTCTTATTTCACAGTTCTTTAACCTTTCGAGCTAAGATACGGATCTACTTTTTTTTCGTAAGTCATATCTGACTGAGTGTCTATTCAGATGAAGGAATTACATGTGACGGATCAGATCTGTATCGTCGAAGCATTGATACTTGAAACACATCATGAATCTTTTCTAACTCTTATGGCAACAACAATCTATATGCTACTGACCCAATACGCTCGATAATCTCATACGGCCCAATGAATCTCGGACTCAATTTGCCTTTTCTACCATACCGAAGTACTTTCTTCCAATGAGATACCTTTAAAAACACTTTATCGCTAATCTCAAACTCAATATCTTTTCTTTTCAGATCCGCATAAGATTTCTGATGATCAGAAGCTACTTTTAAGCTATCTCGAATCACTTCTACTTTCTGTTCAGTTTCTTTTATCAAATCAATTCCGTGAATCTTATTTTCACTGAGCTCAGTCCAATACAAAGGTGTACGGCATTTGCGCTCATATAAAGCTTTGTATGGTGCCATTTTAATCCTTGATTGAAAATTATTATTATAAGCGAATTCAATTAAAGGCAAATATTGTTCCCATGTACCTTCAAACTCAAGAATGCAACATCTCAACATATATTCGAGTATCTGAATAATCCGTTCGGATTGACCGTCTGTTTGTAGGTGAAAAGCAGTACTGAAGTGCAACTTAGTTACCAGAACATCTTGCAATTTCTTCCAGAATCGTGATGTGAATCTCGAATCTCTGTCTGATACTATAGATAATAGCACACCGTGCAATCTCACAATATCAGAAATGTATAACTCAACTAATTTATCAAGTGATTAATCGGATCGAACCGGAATAAAATGAGCTGATTTTGTCAATCGATCAACTACAACCCAGATTGCATCTTTCTTTCTCGGAGACAGGGGTAAACCCGAAACAAAGTCCATTGTCACTCGATCCCATTTCCACTCTGGAACCATAATCGGTTGTAACAAACCAAATGGCACCTGTTGTTTAGTTTTAATTTGATGACAGATCAAGCATTTAGAAACATATTCAGAAATATCTCTTTTCATTCCAGACCACCAGTAATGCTGTTTCAGATCATTATACATTTTCGTACTACCTGGATGCACAGATAATCGACTATTGTGAGCTTCACTCAAAACCATTTGAATTAACTCTAAATTTCTCGAAACACAAACTCGATCTCAGAATCTCAAACAATCATCTTTATCAACTCTGAATTCTGAATCAGACTCTACATCACACTAAGCTCTTTTAGCTAAAATCTCATTATCAATCTTCTAAGCTTCGATAATCTGCTGTAAGAACAAAGGTCTTGCTTTCATTTAGCTAAAACTGAACCATCATTGGATAGAACCAAATGAGCATTCATCGCACGCAAAGCAAACAACGATTTTTGACTCAAGGCATCAGCAACAACATTTGCTTTTCCCGGATGATAATCAATCACAAGCTCATAGTCTTTTAGTAGCTCTAACCATCTTCTTTGTCGCAGATTCTAATCTTTTTAAGTCATCAAATACTTCAAACTCTTATGATCAGGATACACATGACATTTCTCACCGAACAAGTAGTGGTGCCATATATTTAGAGCAAACATAATAGCAGCTAATTCAAGATCGTGTGTCGGATAGTTCTTTTCATCCGGCTTCAACTGTCTCGAAGCATAAGCAATAAATTTGCCTTCTTGCATTAAAACATATCCCAGACAAATCAATGAAGCATCACTGTATATCACAAATTCTTTCCCCAATTCGGGTTGTACCAATATCTAAGTTTCAGTCAACAAAGTTTTCAACTGATCAAAACTGTTCTAACACTTTTCAGACCACACAAATTTCACATCTTTTTGAAACAGTTTTGTCAACGGAGTCGCAATCATCGAAAAACCTTTTATGAATCTTCTATAATAACCAGGAAATCCCAGAAAACTGCAAACTTTAGAGACATTCCTCGGAGGTTTCCAATCCAAAATAGCTGAAATTTTGCTCGGATCAACTCAAATACTAGAGACGGATACAATATGACCCAGAAAACCAACTTCTTGGAACCAGAATTCACATTTACTGAAATTTGCATACAACTATTTATCTCGCAGAATCTGTAGCACTAATCTCAAATGCTCGGCATGTTTAGATTCATCATGTGAATAAATCATATGTTAACAATGAATACAACAACAAATTGATCTAGATACTATCTGAAAATTCTATCCATCAAATCCATAAAAATAACAAGTGCATTAGTCAATCCGAAAGGCATAACTAAAAATTCATAGTGGCCATACCTCGTTCTAAAAGTAGTTTTTGGAATGTCTAAGTCTTTCACTCGCAACTGATAATAGCTTGATCTCAAATCTATTTTCGAAAACACAGTAACTCCTTTCAACTGATCAAACAAATCATCAATTCGAGGTAGAGGATACTTATTCTTGATAGTCACTTTGTTCAATTGACGATTATTGATACACATTCTCATTGTTCCATCTTTTTTTTCACGAATAGAATTGGAGCACCCCAAGGTGAGAAACTCAGTCTAGCAAATCCTCTATCGATCAATTCTTGCAACTGAGACATTAATTCTTTTAGTTCGGTCGGAGCCATTCTATACAGAGCTATCAAAATCGGAGTAGTGCCAGGTACCAATTCAATGCCAAGTTCTACTTCTCTAATTGGAGGTAATCCCAAAAGTTCTGTAGGAAACACATCAGGGAACTCACAGACAACAGACACAAATTCAACTTTCTTTTCTGACATTCTTGAATCAATCACATATGCAAAATAAGCTTCACATCCCTTTCTCACCATACTCAAAGCTTTCATCGAAGATATTACACTAGGCAATCCATTCAAATCACTAGATTCAATTCTGACTATTTCATCATTCTTGCATCTCAAATCAATAGTTTTCCATTTGTAGTTCACAACAGCATCATGTAAATTTAACCAATCCATACCCAGAATTATATCAAATTCATCAAAAGGTAACAGCATCAGATCAGTCGGAAAACAAGTGTCTTAAAACATTAACGGACAATTCTTGTAGACTTTATCAACCAAAACACATCTGCCTAGTGGGTTTGAAACTCTAATTACAAATTTAGTAGACTCTACAGGCAAAGTCTTACTGTTCACTAAGTTCATACATATATACAAATGTGTTGATCCAGGATCTATCAAAGCACTCACAGAAGTATCATAAAGAGTAAATGTACCTGTAATCACATCTAGAGATGAACCTTCTTCGCGAGCTCAGATGGCATAGGCTCTGATAGATGCACGAGCCTCGGATCTAACAGCTGTATCTTTTGTTCCTCTTTGACTACCGCTTAAATTTCCTGTATTTCTAGGAGGTCTACCATGAGAAGCGTTGCCACTCAGGCTCAAATTCTTAACATTATCTTTTTCAGCTAAATCTGGACAATCTTTTATAAAATGATTTCGTGAACCACAACTTTAGCAAGCTCGGTTATTACCCTTTCCCCAACATTCTCCAAAATGTCGTCTTCCACATTGATCACACTCAGGTTTTTCATTCTTTGCATTACCAACACTGGCAACAGACGTAACTAGAGCTTTAAAGCTCGATTGCGATCTAACACGATCTCTATTCGAATGTCCCACAATAGCCTTTGAACGGCTATTATATCTCTGAATTTCTTTCATCCAGATTGAAATGACTTGACTGATGATCTCTTTCGTACCTCTCTAGCTTCAAAATCAGTTTCTCTTTTCTCTTTCCCAAGATCTTCAGCTTTACATGCTCGTTAAACAAGCACAACATATTCTTTGATTTCTAAAATTCTGACTAACAAACAAATATCTTTGTTTAAGCCATCCTTGAATCTTTTGCATATTACTACTTCTGTAGATACACATTCACGAGCATACTAACTTAATCTTACGAGTTCCCGCTCATATTCTGTGACAGACATACGACCTTGTTTAAGCTCAAGAAACTCTTTACGTTTCTGATCAGTGAATCTTTAACTGATATATTTCTTCCAGAATTCAACTTGGAAGAAATCCCAAGTGACCCATTCACTCGGAAATACAGATGTCAAAGTCTTCCACCAATGGCACGCCGTATCTCTCATAAGGGAAACAACACATTTTATGAATCTTTAAGATTTAATGATAATTCATCAAACACTCTTATCGTGTTCTCTAGCCAAAACTTAGCTTTTTCAGCATCATTGCCCGTTGTAGCTCGGAACTCTTTAGCCCCATATTTTCTAATTTTATCGACTGGTGGTCTACTTAACTGAATCGGATTCACTGGTGGCATAACAGAAGTTTGAGGAGAATTAACTGAAGGTGGAGGTTGTTGTACAGTCGGGTTGGTTCTAATATATTGGGTGCACCAATCATTCATCATCTGATAGAAGGCTTGTCTAGCCTTACCATCATAACTACTCGTAGTCTGTCGAGAATCAGATGGCCCCATCCCTTGCGCGGGAGCAGGCGCATTGCTTCCGACATCATCCACTATGGCTCTTTTGAGATCCATTCACTATATAAAAGCACATTTCAATGTCAAGATTCATCACACTATCGCAGTTCATAAATATGGCATGTATAGCTAGACTTACATACACTATGGTAGTCCTAGAACCGACTAAACCATAGCTCTGATACCAATAAAATGTGACACCTCTAAACCGTATCCGTCACTAGAATAGTTTAAGAGGCATTACCAGACTCATAACTTAGATCAAAAAAATTAAATATCAAATACCATTTCAATTCAATAAAATACCATTCATTCATGTTCATTATGAACTTAAACAGAGCATACAAGGTCTAATCCATGCATCTAAGACTAAATTGATAACATGTGAACTTTTCAGAACTTATAAAAATTTTCAACTTTTAAAAGGTCACACACCCGTGTGAATAGGCCGTGTGCTTCACACGGTATTAGACCGCCCGTGTGTCTAAGCCGTGGCGAAATAGGGCATACATACTGACTGGTCCACACGGCCACAAGACACCTCCGTGTGCCAGGCCATGTGAAAATTAGGGAGGCTACTGACTTGGCCACAAGGCTGACCACACACCCATGTGCCAACCCATATGCCACACACGACCAACAGACATGCCCGTGTGTCTAGGCTGTGTCAAAACTAGAGGGCATACTACCTTTAATTCGTAGGGTACCCCAATGGACACATGACCGTGTAACGTGACCGTGTGTCACACAAAGTTGAGGCACACGCCCATGTTTTTGCTCGTATGGACAAAAATAGGCCATTTGAATAGCCAATTTGCCACCCCAATTTGGGTCAACCCACAAGCAAAGAAATAAGCATATATGCACAACCAATTTAGCCAATTTCCAATCCAAAACATAAGCCACTCATGACATATCAATTCCAATCAAATACATACTCATAAGCCTTACTAATCTATATCAAAACATAAGTCAGAAGCTTGTCAAAACATTTCTTTCTATACATCATTCAATTTCATGCTAAAACTTGCCAAAACTTACCAACATTTACCATTTCTTTTGTCCAACTAAAACATATCAAGTATATCATATTGCATCACATATCTTATACCAAAACCATGACATATCCACCACTATACGAAGCCATATCACATGGCTAAATATATACATCACAAAACATAATCCTACAACTTCTAGCCTATACTTGCCATACTTTAATATATACATTTTCAAAGTACCAAAATGAGGTTAGATAGTGTGGTGATGATCCTTGACGAACCCTGAGCTCACAGTAGCTTCGATATCTATAAAACAATTCAAACACACACACAAAGCAAGCTTTTAAAAGCTTAGTAATTTCATACTAAAATCATCAACAATATATAAAATATGAAACATTAACACAAAGTACTTATAAATTCTCAACTCATCGATCAATTTCATGCCATCACCATCCATATGTTTACACCAATTCAATAAACTTTACATGCATAATACCATCTAACTCATCGATATTATACTTACCTGAACATTCTCTTATTCATTCATTTTCATTCTCACCTCTTATTTGGACATTTTAAGACATTTCAAAGATTACTAATGCTTTAAACATCTGCATACTTAGTGCTTTAAAGATTAGCCAAAGCTATAATAATTCCACACACTTAGTGCTTTCTCAATTAACCAAAGCTATCTCGGTATCTCACACTTAGTGCCTCATATAGTCGAAGCTAGTTTAAATCGCACACTTAGTGCCAAATACATTTGATTTATCATCATATTCATCCAAACTAAATGTATATACAATCTATGTATAAACTAAGCATCAGAACATACTTATAACATCATCTTTTATGTACGAACTTACCTCGTACTCAGAGTTGTCGACTCGGATTGTTTACTAAATAACCTTTAACTTCCTTCGATCTTAATCCGAATTCCTCTTTTCTTGATCTATATGTATTCAAAATTAACCCTTTTATTCACTAAATCATTCAAACCAATCCGGATACACACAATTAAGGCATATTGCAAACTGGCCCTCACATTTTTATGTTTCGACACTTTAGTCCCTAACTCACAAAATCACAAAATACACAAAGTTTTTTTGTACCCAAGCTTAGACAAATTTTTATAGCTCTCATACAAGTCCATAAATTTCAATTATTTCACATTTTAGTCCCTTAAAATAACATTTTTACAATTTAGCCCAAATTACACAAATTCAGTAAAAATCCAAAGACAAAACATGTAAACCCAACATCAATCTTTCATATTTAAACATATAACATCACAAAGCTCATGAATTCATCCATGGCATATTTCAAAATTATCAAAAAAAATAAAAAATAGAGGCATGGGTTCGATAATATACGAAGCAACGATTACAAAAACGTAGAAATAATAAAAAACCAAACAAAATCCATACCTGATCGCGTGATTCGTAACAAGTAATAAATATTTATAATGAAGATCAAACCTAGACTAACTATTATCAAGACGAAAAGGCAAGCGCACCTATTGAACAATAGTATAGTAACGGCAAGACCGGGATATCGTACCTAAGGGAACCAAAAGTACTAGTAATAACTATCTTTTTACTATCTAACCTAGAAATAAAAGGGCTTGTTTATTAAACTAATTATCTAAACTAGTTAACTAATTTAATTAAAGCAAAAAGAAAATTTGGAAAAAGACTTGAAGAGGAGCAATTGATAAAGACGACACCCAAGGAGGAATCCACCTAGATTTCACTTGTTATCTGACTCTGAACCGGACGATTTATTCACTTGACTTGTTCCATAGAGATCCCTAAGTTAAGTTATTATCCCTATTCAAGACTAATAACGTCTAATCCCTAGATTGAATAATCAAGACTTTTCTCTAATTAACACTCTAGGGTTGTTTTAACTCAATCTATGGATCTCCTTATTAGGTTTCACCCTAATCCGGTAAAATCTCGTAACCCTATTTCTAGGCATTCAATCAACTCCGCTTAATTATACCAAATCTACTCATAGGGAGGGTCTATTCATCCTCTGCATAAGCACATCAAATCATGAATTAATACTCAGAATATTAACTCAAGCATTAAGAACACATAATTAAGAACAAACCAAGTATTTATCATACAGTTCAGATAATAATAACAAGATCCATCATAGGTTTTATCCCCCTTAAGTATCTAAGGGGTTTAGTTCATAATAAAATAAGAGTACATCTCAAAAGTATGAAAATAACAAAACATAAAGAAAACTCTAAAACCCCTGAAGGAATTTTGAGAGAGATCTTCAGTTTTGGAGTAGCTCCAGCTTTTGAGATGCATCGTCTGGCTTCCTTCAAGTAATTCCTGGCGTGTGGTTCTGTATTCCAGAAAAGTTCTGGAAAGAGCGGCCCCCTTCTAGGTCACACATAGGGTGTTTATATAGGCTTTGGATTGGCTTTCTTCCTCCCTAAGTACCATTTTCCATGTAAAATACTACTCTTTGAAAAAAGGACACGCCCTTGTGCCACGACTGTGTGACATGTTTACCAGGCCGTGTTCGATTCGTTAAATTGTACACGGCCGTGTGGGCTCAATGGGCAAGCCGTGTGAATCGTGAAAACCTTGGTTGACACCCCCGAAGGCCACGGGCTTGTAAGATGCCCGTGTGGCAAGGCTTACGCCGTGTCATCTTCTCGATTTGGTCCGTTTTGTCCCTTTTTAGCTTGTTTTTGTCTCCTTTCGACTCTTGGTGCTCTCCTGAGTACAAAACATGAAATAACCGGATTAAGAGCACCAAAATCCACAAATCTAGTAATAAACATCCATAAATATGCTAAGTATTTGGGGTATAGATATGTATAATTTGACGTTTATCAAATACCCCCACACGTAAGCATTTGCTTGTCCTCAAGAAAAATTCTCATTTATTGCTAGAATTCATTCCTTTCAATAATATAAGTATTACTGATAATGTTACAAATTATTCCTCGAAAAATCATACAGTGAGAATTTAACTATAGGGGCACTAAAAGCCTCAAACAATCTAAATCGAATATTTTGATAATAAAATCATAGGTAATCTCCTTCCTATCAGTAATTAACTTTAGTCCTAAATATACAAGAGATGACATCCTTACTAAAGATTCACTCAAATCACTCAAAGTGTTTAAGGTTCAAGATTAAGCACTCGATTGTCTAACATGAAAAGTTATTACCATAGGCTTGTATGAAAATCAAATCTCCACCACTTGTAAATGATATGATACACTAATTCAAAGGTCTTTGCATGGTTGTAATGGGGTTTAGGTTACATGTATGGATACAAGCTGAAGAGACAAAGGTTAGAATCGAGATAATTTCAGTATATTACCCCACTATCAAAAACTTAATTACTGAACCACAAACAAATATCTAGAACTATTTTACATGAGTTCATGACAACTTTAGCTTGCTGAGAATTACAATATAATACTGAGTTTTTTTAAGAACAAATCAAGTCGATACAATATAGAAATCATACTTCATGATTCAGTAACAAAAAATGGTGAACATAGCGAGGTAACAATATTAAAATCAATCTCGATAAAAAGGGTCAAATTAAATAGGAGGATTTCAACAATAATGGGTTAATGGGTTAATTATGAGGGTTAATCAATGAAGAAGGGTTAGTAGGCTCAAGGGCTTTCACTAAGGGTTTAATTATGTAGGAAGGCTTTTTATGGAGTAAATGGGTTAAATCCTAAGTGTCTTTATCATCTCAGTATATCAAATCATATGTTTGATCTTGACATGTATAATCGAAGCAAGTTCTAGAATAACAGTTCAATGTTGACACACTCAAACCACAAAAGAAGTGAGCAAGAAAGAAAGCTATATGCTCAAAAGGCTCAAAAATCTCACAAAAAATTTGGGTTTTTGATGTCATTCCTGCATACTTAAGATTTCAAGATAATACCTCAATTTAGGAAAATAATCTAAAAAATTTTAGTTCTCAAAATATCAACTTATCATGCTCTATTCTTTAAAGTCCTATAATCAAATAATCATGCATAATTCCCTTGGTCTAATTCACAACATATCAACAAAAATTATAGATCAATCAGAATTCATTCTCTCAATATTATGAGAAAATCACTTAAGCACAAGACCAAATTCAGGGATTTGAGAATAATACAAAAAGTTAGGTTTCATGTTCACCCCCCCGGCACTTAAGATGTACATTGCCCTCAATGTACAAAGATAGATTATTCAGAATAAAGAAAATCATAAGAGGAAAGGAGGTGAAACTCCCTATTATATGGATGCGGAGCTTGATTCTGAGGCTGGAGTGTTCGGGGAAAGTGGTAGCTACCATTATTCTTGGCTAGATGAAGAAATTGGGTCGTTGAACATGGCACTCGTGAGGTATTATTTCTCGTTTGTTTCCTCATTCCGTAAAATATTCCTAACAGCTTTGCTTGGAAGTCTATAGAATCATAAAGAGCTTATTAAGAGTTGGTGTGGAAGAGAGTGTAGTGGAATTACTTGTTAGAAATACCAGAAAATGGAAAAAGTAAAATTTACTAATATAGATATGTCTTTCAAAATAAAATAATAAAAAGAAAAATGAAAAGAAAAATAAAAATAACATAAATAAAATAAAATAAAAATAAGAAGAAATAAAAAAATAAGAGGATTCAATAATCCTCGTCGGTGGGGCCCTCAAGTGGTGGTGCTGGAGTGGCGATGTGGAAATGCTGGCACAGCTGCTGCATCATGGCCTACAT
The DNA here is from genome assembly GCF_007990345.1 of Gossypium hirsutum. NCBI lineage: Eukaryota > Viridiplantae > Streptophyta > Magnoliopsida > Malvales > Malvaceae > Gossypium > Gossypium hirsutum. The sequence continues at coordinate 55,562,808 of NC_053431.1, forward strand.
ATCGTCCATCTGTCTATCCCGTCGCCGATCTCACTCGTGAATCATCTCGAACTGTATAGTGTAATACTGCTCGAAGTGGGCGAGTCGGTCGGAAAGATGTGCCAATGAAGCAGCCGCATGAATAGGTCATTCCCTAGGTGGCGCAGTGGAAGGCTCCCCATGCTGTGGGGGAACATCCTCAGGAATACCCTCAAGGTCCTCCTCATCAATGGCATGCGAGAGACGGTACTGAGGAGGATCGGTCCCACGTCGGCGCTCGATCATCCTCATGTGTAATATAGTCGTGATGCCTGTGGGGACATCTGACCTATCAGGGTAAGCCCTGATGACTGGGTCCCGGTGTTGAGGAGGCCGAAGTGTCTGGCAAGGCGCATCACGTAGGGGCCGATGGAGATCACTTCCTTCCTATACCACTCGGTCTGATGGCGAATGGCGAAAGTAATGAAGTATGCTAAGTCGGTCACATGTGCATTTTCCATGCACCATAAATAGTAGGCGTCGTGGGTGGTGATGACGCCAGTGCTCTCTCTCCTTCCAGTCAAGGTGTGTGCCAATATGGCATGGAGATATCGTAGGGAAGGGGGGAGAGCTGAGGCCTTCGAGCGGCTAGGATCGTAGGTGGGAGAGAGTAGTGCCAAAGCCTTCCAGCACAAGGAGGGGGAGATGTAGATATTGCATGGTAGTGCATTCATGTCCTCCTCCTCCATAAACTCATCGGTGTAAAGTCTCAGAGCAACTCCAAACTCTGGGACACTCACTGCACGAACTAGACTGCCTAATAGAAGTGAATGGTGCCTGGGTCGTCATTGTTCATCATCACCACCTGTAAATGAAAAGTAGAGCATAATTCTAAAGTTAGCTCTAAATAAGTGGGCTCGGTAATGGAGAAGAACCGTTCCCATGGATTTGTGGATAGGAGGGCGCGGATGGCATCAGCAAGCTGGACTTGCTCTACGACAGCCCAGTCAATGCAGCGACCTGTGGTGATGGGTCATGCACATAATATCTGAAATAGCTTCTTCTGCGAAGCTTGCGAAAATTCAAAGAACGGGTGCCGAACTTCGACTATAGCACGTACCGAGAAAGAACCCGGTCCCCTACGTCTCTTTGAGGGTGGGACCGCGGCCTTCTTTCCTTTTGATGACGACATACTGTACTTGAAAATATATGAGCATTGATAGAATCCAAGATACATCAGTAGTTAAGCAAGAGGCCTAAAACTAGTATATTCTATTTAGTGGCTTAAATAATTCAAATATAGAAAATTCTAAAGCAAATTCCTAACTTGTCTAAAGCAAAATAGTACAATATCTATGTAAAACATGTAGAATACTAATGTAGCAAAATAAATTGAAAAAAATAAAGTTGAGAAAGTGAACCAAAGGTGCTGTATGGCAGGGCACGGGTGTGTGACACTGAGAAGAAGCCATGTGGTGGGAAAATAGAGGGTATAGAGAGGGGAAAGTGGGGATTAATGCAAGAGGAATGGATTTCAGGGTGGTTTAAAGGTTGGGGGAAGTGAGAATCTTAGGAATGGTGACCGGAATAAGGATTAGGGAGTGGGGAAGAGGAGTTTTCGGCTAGGGTTTTAAAAAGGGGAGAAGATGAACAATGGTTTGCTATATAGGGAAGCTGCACACGGCCTAGGGCCATACCGTGTACTTCGAAGGTGAGCCCGTGTTTTTCAAATTTTTCAATTTAGGTCATGCCCGGCTACTGTCCCACGCCCATGTGTCTTGGGCGTGTGTTAAACACGGCCATATCGTACGGCCGTGCCTAGCTTTGTTCTCTTCTCCCACGCCCGTGGTTTATGGTAGCACGTCCGTGTATTATTGTACACGGCTGAATGGCACGGGCATGTCGCACGCCCGTGTCGAAGAAACAGAATCGAGCCTCGTCCCTGGTACGCCCGTGGTCTCCTATCAAGTTCACCCACGGCCATGTCGCACGGCCGTGGGGATTTATTCCACCCCGTGTTTTGGGGAACTCATGTCTTGCTTCAACACGGCTGTATCGCACGACCGTGGTTCTTCCCCTGTTTGGCCACGGCTTTAGGCACGCCCATGTTCCTGGCCTTATTTCTCTTTGATTTTTGCGAATTGTACGGTCGATTTCTTCGTAAAAAAGTAATGGTCCCGACGGGTTTCTTCTAGTCATAAACTATAAAAACCTGCCAAGAGAGAGAAAAAGTAAATTAATAAATAATAAAATAAAATAAAAGTACAAGAAAAATAAATGGCTAAAGTAATAAAAATTTAGTGTTCCTAATATTTCAGTTCCCCGGCAACGGCGCCAAAAACTTGATCGCGTGATTCGTAACAAGTAATAAATATTTATAATGAAGATCAAACCTAGACTAACTATTATCACGACAAAAAGGCAAGTGCACCTATCGAACAATAGTATAGTAACGGCAAGATCGGGATATCGTACCCAAGGGAACCAAAAGTACTAGTAATAACTATCTTTTTACTATCTAACCTAGAAATAAAAAGGGTTTGTTTATTAAACTAATTATCTAAACTAATTAACTAATTTAATTAAAGTAAAAAGAAAATTTGGAAAAAGACTTGAAGAGGAGCAATTGATAAAGACGACACCCAAGGAGGAATCCACCTAGATTTCACTTGTTATCTGACTCTGAACCGGACGATTTATTCACTTGACTTGTTCCGTAGAGATCCCTAAGTTAAGTTATTATCCCTATTCAAGACTAATAATGTCTAATCCCTAGATTGAATAACCGAGACTTTTCTCTAATTAACACTCTAGGGTTGTTTTAACTCGATCTATGGATCCCCTTATTAAGTTTCACCCTAACTCGAAAAAATCTCGTAACCCTATTTCTAGGCGTTCGATCAACTCCTCTTAATTATGCCAAATCTACTCTTAGGCGGGGTCTATTCCTCTTCTGCATAAGCACATCAAATCATGAATTAATACTTGGAATATTAACTCAAGCATTAAGAACACATAATTAAGAACAAATCAAGTATTTATCATATAGTTCAGATAGTAATAACAAGACCATCATAGGTTTTATCCCCCTTAGGTATCTAAGGGGTTTAGTTCATAATAAAATAAGAGTACATCTAAAAAGTATGAAAATAACAAAACATAAAGAAAACTCTAAAACCCCTGAAGGAATTCTGAGAGAGATATTCAGTCTTGAAGTAGCTCCGACTTTTGAGATGGATCATCTGGCTTCCTTCAAGTAATTCCCAGCGTGTGGTTCTGTATTCCAGAAAAGTTCTGGAAAGAGCGGCCCCCTTCTAGGTCACGCTTAGGGTGTTTATATAGGCTTTGGATTGACTTTCTTCCTCCCTAAGTACCCTTTTCCGTGTAAAATACAACTCTTTGAAAAAGGGACACGCCCGTGTGCCATGGCCGTGTGACGTGTTTACCAGGCCATGTTCGATTCGTTAAATTGCACACAGCCATGTGGGCTCAATGGCCAGGCCGAGTGAATCGTGAAAACCTTGGTCGACACCCCCAAAGGCCACGGGCGTGTGAGATGCCCATGTGGCAATGCTTAGGGTATGTCATCTTGTTGATTTGGTCTGTTTTGTCCCTTTTTAGCTCTTTTCTGGCTTCTTTCGACTCTTGGTGCTCTCCTGAGTACAAATCATGAAAGAATCGAATTAAGAGCACCAAAATCCACAAATCTAGTAATAAACATCCATAAATATGCTAAGTGTTTGGGGTATAGATATGTATAATTTAGCGTTTATCAATACCTTAGTCAAGAAATTCAATAGCCCAAGCCTAGCTATCCTTTTCTTTTTTTTTGTGTGATTTTCGGCTGACGAACTTGAGAAAATGAGTTTATTTTAAGCTTTGTTTTATTTAACTTATACTATTAATCAAATACCAAATTTGCCCTCTATTAAAACATATAAAAATCATTTGTAATAAGGCCATATATGTCCATTAACCATGTAAATGGCATAATTACCATATAAGGACCTCTCATAAATAAAGCCAAATCAATTAAGCACTTTTAACATATAGCAGGAAACTTTTACATTTTACGCGATTAGGTCCTTTTTATTAAATTAAGCACACAAACATTCAAATTTTCATACAAGACTTTCACACATGCTAATTCACACATCATAAACATAGAAAATAATATTTAAACTTTTCTATGACTCGGATTTGTGGTCCTGAAACCACTATTTCGACTAGGGTCTAAACCGGATTTTACATAGACGTTATGGCCGAATCTGGCGATGCCACATTGAAGTGTTTTTCGAAAAACATAACTTCGTGGAAAAGCTCGTTCTATATCAAAGCTCTTTGTGATCTTAACGAAAATTTAGGATATCTCATTTATTGTTAAAGACTCAAGTCGTTTTAGCAAAATGTTAATCATATTAGATTGTTATTACATTTTAAAACATTGTTTGTTGTGGAAGCTTGAAAAATATGTTGCACAAACGTGGTGTTTTAAAAAGCATTTATTATTTTTTTGAAAATCTGCATCCTACTACTAACAGATATGATTCAGAATAAATAAAATCCCAAATTAAAAGTTCAAAATTTAAAGAGGCCTTATTACAAAAACAAATATCTAATTTAAATTTCTTGTAAACAAAAAGGCAAACATGGAAGCATGTGCAGTTGTGTGGCCACCTTCAAGTCCCTCGCAGCATTGACCCTCCTAAGCCCAGGGATTACCTGTATAGATAATTAGAAGGGTGAGTTAACGAAAACTCAGTGTGTAATCCCTTAATGAATAACCAGTCAACATACAGTATGCATATACAGTCTGGGCCTTAACCCGTTCCAATAACAGTTCAGTTTCAATTAGGGCCTCAGCCCATTACAGTATCAGTATCAGTGTAGGCTTTAGCCCATTTTAGTGACAGGAATAGTATAGTTATGCAATCATAAATCCTACCCAGCAAGCTTCTACACTCCACTTCACTCCATCCAGCCCTACACTCCATGTGGGGATAAAATCAACCCAGCCATCCCTACACTCCAAAATAGCACTAGTTGCGGCACTAAATAGTATTTGCAGCAGAGCTGCTAGTACAGTACACTTCCTCCAATCATAATAAACCCATCCCCATGTAACATATCATGCGTCATGTCATATTATTATACATGTATGCAATATATATAATGGCATTCTCGATTAGAGTCATACATATCATAGGGGCATAATAGTCATTCTACCCTATAGAGGCATAACAGTCATTTTATCATTTTGAGGTTTCAGTATACTTACCGATCCAACACTAGGTCCACAGTTTTCTCGAGCGACCCATGCAACCTTAACAGTCAAACAATGAAAATGGGCCCAATGCCCATAATGCGGCCCATGTGGGCCCACACACCCATGTGGCCTACAAAACCCACACATGACCTTGGCTGCATCGATACATAGCCTGGTCCAATAATCTCATACATCTATGTGATTTATCTGTGTGGGGCCCATAAGTCCTTGGGCCCACATGACCCATTTCAGCCCAACATGGCTGAAAACGGCCTAAGCCCACGAAATCGCTCATGGCAGCCTCTACGATCTAACCCCCATGTTTATGTGTTCGGATTACCACACGAGCGAGCACACGCCCATGTAGCGTAACTGGTCACATTTTTTGGCTTTTGTCAATATATGATTTGGGCAGTGTCTACACACCTAATAGGATTCTAGGTTCGCAACCCCTCCTGAGATGAACCGTACCTAAAACAAATGACAAAACCATGACCAGCATTAGTCATGCTTAATACTGAAACAGTCCCCAAATGAACTTGTTACCATCACTTACTTCCACTGCTTTAACTAATGTTGCCTTACAACTCTGTAGGTAAACCAAGCCGAACACGATTAGATGCTACCAAAATAACATTACTAGAACCCTAACATACTTTAATTAAAATGGCCTCATTCCCTAATTAATTGGGCATAGCTTCCCCCTTACCAGAAGGCTTACCGAGCCCACGAAACAAGAGTTTAGTGTAAGAGGAAGAATAGATTTGGTAGAGAACTAAAAAGGAGGATTGAACTGCAATAGAAAATAGAGGAGGGTGTAACGACAGGTACAGACAAAGAAGAGAAAAGTTGAAAGAGTAGAAGTCAACCAGGGACCTATCAAAATGCAAAACCTAAATTCAAAGAAAGGAGTAGTTAGCCCACACTTCATACGAAAGCCAGAAGCACTCGCTTTGACAGAGGCAACAATGGAACAGTTACCCCTCTTAACAGAAATCGGTAGCACAAGAAGAAGAAAAGAAGATATGAGAATCAGCAAACAATATTCGGCTACACAAACCGAGTGTGAGCAATGGGAAAGCAATAAGAATAATCGAGGGAAGAAAAGTGAGGGAGAGAGGGGAATTCAATCAATCAAAGCACAATATTGGAGAGCAAAACCAAAATAGGCCAACCCGAAAAATACTCGAATGGTCACAAGTAATATTCAGCTACCAAACAAACAACACTCAAAAAAATGAAAAGAAGAATAGAGAGCAAAACTAGAACACAATTTCAGCACTAAGAGTAAAAGGTCCTATGACTGAATTAGCACAATGGAATTCCCACATTCGGCATACTACTCCCTCACACCTCAACCTCCATTAATTCTCTCTTAAAATCTCTCCACAATATCCTACTAGAATTCGGCTACACACTCCCCACTCCCTTCAAACACTCCAACTGCCCCTTAGCATTAGAATTCTACTAACATACAACCTCTTACACGGCACAACAGCAAAATAAATCACTCCTTTGGCATACCAAGTCTCGAACCTCAGACCCCATGGAACAATCCACACGCCCCTATCCCCTAGATCAGTAGGCCTTTTACGACATGTTTTCCCCACAATTATTTAAAAACCTACTGTCTAGAGTCAAGGGTTTATTCCCTAAAAAAACACTTTTTGCACATGCCCAGGCTTGAGCCCAAGACTTCTCAGACTCTTCCCAAGACACTTAATCACTGAAGTAGATACATAGTTGTGTCACTAACATGCAAAAATAAATACTAAGATTTTGGGGCATTACATGTACGTAGTCGTTCAAATAATAAGTAAGTAAAAATGAGTTTCTGTCTCCACATGGACTGTATAAGCTTAACCAAATATTTTTAAAATTATAACTTCATAATTTGATGTAAAAATTCAATAATTTGGGTGTTGATAATTTAACTAAGTAAATTAATTAGATGCAAAGATTGATCCCTGTGCAATTCTAAACTAGATGCAATTTACCTAAATGTATGAATGAATGGCTTTAGCAACAAAAACAGTCAATATGAAATGGTCTAGGATAATTATATTAATCAATTTAATTTACTTTATCATGCTTAACATCGTTCAAAAATACTTCCACGGCAACTCGATCTTTCATGAGTTTGGAAACCAAATTAAGTCATTTTGGAGTCTTTTACTTAGTTAGATATGCATTTTAATGATCATATTAACTAAGGGTTTCTTAGCATTTATGTTAGGTCACAGGAACATTTACATTTGCAACAGTTTAATTACATAAACCTAAAACTATGCAAGGCAATAGAGTTAACTAAAGATATTACGAACCTCAACTTAGTCAGATTTAAAGATCTAAATTGTGCATTGCACTTTTCAATTATGTGTCTACTAGCCGTAGTTTAGGTAGGATCACTCAGCTAATCTGAGTGCACCTAATCACATATGAATGAAATGCATCATGATATTAATTGAAAACATGATTGACTGAGGCATAAACATGTTAAAAAAGAAATAAAATAGATATTATTGAATTATCATAATCATCTTAGCTAATAGGATTTAAAATATAGTTGTTGATGTAAAAACAAAGCAAACATGATTAAAATAAATAACAAGAGGAAAGAGTAAACTTTATTCAGTTTAGTAGCCTTTCAGATCTATTCTGACTGACTTAGTTCAACAGCCTTTCGGATCTAATCTAACTGAGGTGCTCCTCCATTCTGATTGATGCTTCGTTTGCTAAGTGTTTAAGGGGTAGCCAGCTATGGAGTGCTTTTGAGAAAGTTTTTTAAGCTGAAGGATGGAGGAGGGATGGGCGGCTATGCAAGGAAAAAAGGGAAAATGAATTAAAATGAAACTATTGAGAGTAAGAGAGGAATGTTGAGGGATGAGGGATGCATGGGGGATAGCAAGGTATTTATAGATAAAGGTAAAAGGTTGAGTTTACTAAAAATAGGTTTAAATTTCCTTCCTTCCCTCTCTCATGTGGCCAGCCACGCTTCAAGGAACAAGGGGTGACCAAGTCTTCTCCATTTCAATTTCAGATTTAAGCTAAAATTAGCTATAGAGTTGACGGTTTCAACAGAGAAGTTGTTTGGCTAAATTCTGATAATTTCCCAATAGTAAAGACCTTCCATTAATTATTCCAAAACATATTCTGGGCAGCCACCTTTAAGTGCCGAATTCGGGCTCTTAGTTCCCCTTATTAGTCAGTTCTTTAGTCCAAAACTTAGCAGATAGGTCCATCTTTCATCACTTTCTTCATTGGGTCAAGTAGTCATCCTCATGCCCCCAATTACATGGTATTGCCATTCACATGGATAACTTGTACATGTCTATGTTTTATTTAAATTCTATCTCCAATGGACTTCCTGCATAGTGAAAAGTATATACATTAATAAATTAACATGTATTAATATAAAATATACATGAAAATCATGTAATTAAGCATAATTTCACATACTTTCTAAATTCATATCTAAAATTTCTAATTAACTAAAATTCACTTATTTCAATAATTATTACTCAAGATAAACACATTTATTATGTAAAAAGGTGGTAAAAATATATAGAAAAACCCTATATAATTTTGAGTTTACAGTAAGTTAACAACTTACCACCAAACTAGCAGGCTCATTTTGTTTCTAAACACGAAAAATAACTTAAATAGCCATCCGAACCACTGACCCAACCAATAGACCATAATTAATCTAACCCCAAATATTAGGTTTTACAAATTTTTCCTTGTTTGAAAATTATTTTGAACTAATAATGTAACAGCCCGTTTTTAGTCAAATCAGAACAGTGGTTTCGGGACCAAAAATTTGAGGTTGAAATATTTATTTCATTATTTTTATAATTCCTATAGCATGATAATATGATTGCGTGAAAATTTCATTAAGAAATTTTATCGTTTGAAAGGTCAATTCGATAAAAAGGACTAAATCGCGTAAAATGTAAAACTTGTGTTCTATTAGTTAAAGGTATGAATTGGCTATGAAATTAAATAGTGGAGGTCCTTATGTGGTATTTATACCATTGTTAATATGAATGGACAAAGACGAACATTATTTATGTGGTTTTAATGGTTTATCATTAAGGTTAAATTTGTAATTTGCTTATTAAATGTTAATTAAATAAAACCAAAACCATATTTTGATGTTATCATCTTCCTTTAGCCAAAAATTGAAGAAGAGAAAGCCATAGTTAGGGCTTGACTTACGGCCAAGGCATTGTTGCTCATTTAGGTACCCGTTTTTAATGATTTCTATGTTTTTGAGATCGTTGCAGCTTAATCTAGCTAGCCCAGTGACTAATTTGCAAAATTGTTAAAGGTTTAGGGTTTTTCCATTGATGAATGCATGTGTATTTTGACGTTTGATGATAGAAAATTCATAGTTGTTAGATAAACAATATTTATTAAGTGATTTTTGATAAAATTTCCAATTAGTGATTTAATTGAGAAATGTGTAAAGTTCATGGTAAAATGTGTGAAATAATAAAATTTTGGGTTGCTAGGGACTTAATTAAAATTCGGCTAGCATGGGTATAAATTGAATTTCATGAATTTGTATTTTTATGATGTAAGGACTAAATTGTAAAGATGTTAAAATTTTATGGGCAAAAGCGTAAAGTTGCCTTAACGTGTATTTTGGGCTAAATTGAGTAGAATGATAATTGAATTAGTTAAATTTGATTACATATAGATCAAGAACAGCAAAATTTGGATTTAGATTGGGGGAAAAACAAAGTGTTGGACTAGTCGATCCGTTTCGTCGTTTTAGTGATCGAGGTAAATTCGTATGTTAATAAGCATTAATATAATTGTGTGTTTTAAATGCTTTATTATTGAATTATTTGTAAATATGACCTTGCGAATATATTTGATGAAGATTCGGTATTGAGAAATCTCGGTTGAATCTTAAGAATATATTAGGATACGAATGACATGTCATTAGGGGTTATGTGATTTGGGTGCTGGTCAATACATCCTACCTGTGGCTAAGTTATCCGGCATGTGTTGCAGATTCTCATTAGCTTGTGTAAGCAGTACTATGTAGCTACGTCATGACCGTCACCTTGTGTGAGCAGACCCGTTGATAGCTCGAGAGTGAGCATTATATGTGATATGAGATTGAGAAGCTTCGACTATGTATTTGGCACTTAAGGTGTGAGATTTCTGAGTATCCGATCGTATTCCAAATGGTTTAATAGGTATATCAAAGATACAGATGAGTATGAGATTGATATGAGCTTGTACAGGTATGTACGTGAACTATACAATCATCGAGTCGAAGAAGTTAATGAAAATTGTGTTAATCTTTGGATTGAATATATATGTTAAGTTATGCTTCAAATTTGAATTACATTATATGATGTTTATGTTATTGAATTGTTGGTTGGTAAGTTTTACTTATTTAGCATACAAGCTTACTAAGCTTTATAGCTTACTCTATTTATTTTCTGTGTTTTATAGTGATATTGAAGCTAGCTCAAATTTGGGAGACGTCGGAGACCGCATCACACTATTTGGGAGTCATCGGAGACTGCATCAAACTATCGAACTATAACGTTGGTACTTTTGAGTTTATGTATTAGGTTATGTGGCATGTATAGGAATTATGGTCATTTTGGTTTATGGTTTGGTAATGAATTTAGTCATTTGAATTGGCTTGTAAATGTTAAGTGTTTGGTTTTGTGTATAGCTATGAGAGTTGACTTATTTTGGTATATTTTGGTTATGTATATATATGTGCAATGGCCTTCGTTATGCATTTAGTAATTGATATATAAATGCTTGTGATGAATGATTGTTGTTAATTGGTTTGTTTGTCATTTTAGGTAAATTGAAGCATAATTGGTTGTGACCATTTGGACGAATTGTGAAAGTAAATTTGGTATGAAATTGAATGGCTTATCTTGACATTTGTGTGTCTTGTGGTTGATAGTGTGGAATTAGTATGAGTTAGGCTTGTTTCAGGTTGGTTTGAATGCCTATTTATACCATGTTATGCCAATTGGTTTGATGTAGGTGTGTGCAAATTTGGGTGAGCAAAATGGCTTGGTAAATAGCCTATTTTTGTCCAAACGAGTAGAGACACAGGCATGTGTCTCAGCCGTGTGTGGAAACAGATAGGTCACACGGCTGTATGTCCCCTGGTGTTTAATTAGAAATCAAGTCAGTATGCCCCACACGGTCCAGCACATGGGCATGTCACTTGGCCGTGTGGCATAAGTCAGTATACCCTACAGGTTTGGCACGGCCTGGCACACGGGCGTGTAAGGCCATTTCAAAGGGCAAACGAGCGGTCACACGAGTGTGTGGCTGGCCATGTGACCCAAGTCAGAGAGTTACACAGGGTCGGTGTAACAACCCGATTCTAGGCTTAGTCAGAACAGTGGTTTCAAGACCAGAAATTCAACGTTAGAGAAATTATTTAATTATTATTTTGGTGTTATAGCATGATTATATTAATGCATGAAAAATTTGGTGAATTCATTTTAGCGTTTGTGAGCTTAATTGTGAAAAAAGACTAAATCGCATAAAGGTCAAGAGTCTTGTTTTAATAGCCAAAGGTGTTAAATTGCTAAAGGACAATATTTGGGGGTGTTTAAAATGAAAATAGACACTTATAAGAAGCTTGGCTGGCCATAAGGTCAAGAAAGAGTTAAAATTTCAAAGTTAGGTGGTTCAGGTGACCAATTTTGACTAAAAATAAAATAAAGAAATGGGAGCAATAGTGTCATCTTTTTGCACCAAAAATTTCAGCCATTTTGAGGGTTTTAGGAGCTCAAAAGTTGCAGCAACTTTTCACTCTTGAAATTAAGTTATTTTCATAGCCATTATTTTTAATTTTTTCATTTTTGGAACCTTTATGGCATGAGCTTTCAAATGAGGAGGCTATTTTGCAAAATGGTTAAAAGTCCAGGGTTTTACCGTGAGAGTGTTCATGTTGTTTTCTGAAATTTTATGGAAGAAAATGAATCATGGTTGTGAAATAAACAACTTTTGTGAAGTAGTTTTCATGGAAACCCTAACTAAGGACCATTTTTCATAAGTTGAAAAATAGGTAATAAATGTGTGAAATAATGAGATTTGTAAGCTGCTCCTAGTATAAAAAGTATTCGGCTAGGCTTGATTAATGAGAAAATGTGATAAAAATCGATTTTCGGGTCTAAGGGAAAAATGGTCATTTTGCCCAATTATAAATTGTTGAGTACCTAGATCGATATAATGATTAAATTTGTGAATTCTTATTATTTTAGATCAAAAATTACAAAATTCAAGCCTAGACTGGGGAAAAGCCAGGCTAACGGACTAAGTCGAAATAGTCGCTCACGTTTTGTATACTGAGGTAAGTTGTATGTTAATAACGCAACTAAATTACTATGATGTGTGATTGAATTGATATTGCATGAATTGCTGAATTGCGATTATGAGAATGCATGTCTAGAAATTACTGTAGTAAAGACTTCTGGTTGAACATTTGGAATAGACTTGGATACTCATACCATGACATTGAGTGGTATGTGAGCCAGTGTAAGACATGTCTGGGACATGCATCAGCATTGGGACGAGAGCTAGTGTAAGACATGTCTGGGACATACATCAACCTTGGGATATACAAGCTAGTGTAAGACCTGTCTAGGGCATGGCGTCAGCTTATTGTGTGTCAGTGTAAGACCTATCTGGGACATGACATCAACACAGATAGATGAGAGCCAGTGTAAAACCTGTCTGGGACATGGCATCGACCTCAAAATATGAAAGTAGTGCAAGACCTGTCTGGGACACAGCATCGACTTCAATGTGCTAGCCAGTGCAAGACCATGTCTGGGACATGGTGTCGGCATTTTATCCCATGTTCGAGGTTATTGAGTATCCGATAATATTCCAAATGATTCAACGAAAGATTTATGATTTGTATCGAAATAAGAAAAGTTATGACCATGTGGTGAGTGGTACATGTACCTACTTGAAATGTATGAGATGTGGGCTCAATATATGCCATATGTGACACCCCTAATTTGACCCTAGTCGGAAAGCGGTTTCGAGACCGCTAAACCGAGTAACCAAATTATTTGAACATGATATTTATTGTCTAAAATAAATGTGTGAAAATTTTAAGCTTCGATTTAGTAAATTTCATGTGAATTTAGTCAATAGGACTTATGTGTGACATTTTTGAAATGTGATAGATCAAAACATAAGGACCTATTAGTGCATGTTGAAAAAGGGGGGACTTGCATGTCAATTTTCCCCCCCCCATCTAGTAGTGGCCGGCCATGACATTAGGATGGACAAAGGGTGATGGGCAAAACATGTCATAGACATGTTGTGTTGGTGCATCATGGGAGGAAACAATAAAATAAAGAGCATGGGCAATAAAATATTAGTGTTAGTAGGATGAGAAACAAAAAAAAAAGAAAGGATATGTGTGATTGTCCCCCCCTTGCCGTGAGTTGAAGGAAAGAAAAACAAAAAAAAAGTGTTCATCCTTTGGTTCATCCTTGGCCGAAAATTTTAAGGAGGAAGGAAGAAGAAAGATTGAAGAGGTTCGGCCATGCATGTAACTAGGCTAAGGTATGTTTGATGATGTTCCATGAGATGCATGCATGTTTTAGTTGTTAGCTTGAGTTCTACCTAGCCCATGGTCTAAATCTTGCTATGTGATGGAAATGACACTCGGCCATGGATGCATCATTCTTGCTTGGTGTTGATGTTGTGTTGGTGAGATATCAAGTTATTTTTGTGACCAAGTTGAGATTTGAATTTTTGGAATGAGTAAGGCTTTCGGTTATGTTGTTTTGTATGAGTAATGGATTGTTGAGTTCATGCTATTATGAATAAAATTGATTAAGAGAGGCTTGAGATAATTAAATATGCATGTTGGTGGTAAGATGAGCATTCGGTTTTTTATCATGGAAGCATAGGAAGCTTGTTAAAGTTGAAGTTTAGAAAAGTTAAATGTGTGTGTGCTTGTGCTAGTGCCGAATGTGCCTAGGGTGATTTAGCATTGAGTTTGGTGTTATATGAATTGAGTTTTATGGTTTTGGATTTTTAAGTGTTGTTAAATACTTTGAATAATATATATATGTGGCTTTGAAATGTGAAACTCGGCCAAGTGGTTATAAGCATGATTTTAGAGATTCAATGATATTCGGCCGATTTGAATAATTCATGGCACCCCAAACAAATTAGTTTTAGATGTTAATAAATATTGAAATTATTTAAAAGCATATTACCGAATGTGATTTTAGTCAATGATTCGGTTATGAGTGCTGATTTGTTTTATAATTAGCCGAATGTGTATATGTATACTATGAGGTGGTTTAGCTTAAAGAAAATTAAGGTGCTCGGAAGGTGATTGTCGTGGATAGTTTAAGTAATGAAATTTAATTTCTGTTATGTAAAGTGATGACATTGATGTTTGCAAATTTGAAGTTAAAATTTTTTGATTGAGCATCAAGAGCTTATAGAAACAAAGTCGGATCGTGGAAAAAGGGAAATTGGTCGAATAGTCGGAATTGACGTACATTAGCTATCGAGGTAAGTTTTAAGTATTAAAGCCTATAATGTGATTGAGTATGATATGTTAAGCACATATTAAAAGAATCATAACTCTATTGTAAATTTTTATGCATATAGCCTAATGGCTATTATGAAGTATAGGTAAGTTATTGATATGATATGTTGCCAAATGGATATGATATTATGAAGTGCTAAAAGGATATGTCAGAAGAGTAAAATTGTGATAAACCTGCTCAGGACAGCAGCAGTAATATGAATTTAGAAAATCACCATAAATTGTTGGAGTTGAATGGGAGGCTGAATAAATTATGAAATTAAAGCTTAATGAGTCTAGTTTCTTATAGAAGAAACCGTGTAAGAAAATTTATTTCCGATAATGAGATATTTAAAGTTGTGTGAGACAGTGCAGAATGACACTGTAATCCTCTGTTTCATTTTTAGAAAATCATTATAAATTGTACAAAAATGGTTATAAGATAAAATTTATATGCTTAGACTCCTTAATTAGTCTAGTTTCAAATGAAATCAAATACAACACATTTTGAATTCTGTAAAATGAGAAATCTGATTCGTAGTGAAGAGTGGTCAGATTAGTCAAACAGTGAAACAGGGGAAACTTTAAGAAAAATCTGGTATTGATTGGCCAAACCTAAAATTATGGAAATTTTATGGATGGAAGATATACGAGTCTATATTCAGGAAAAATTAACGGAAAGTGATTTGGAGTTTTTTAGCTCCAGTTATAAATGATTTAGTGACTATTGCTCAGGAAAAACAGCTTGTGCTGAATTTGAGATTGTGTTGTAAACATTGATAAACTTGTTCTAGTTGCTCATAAGCTATTGATTAAACCCATACGTGAATTCTAAATTGTGATATTGGAAAATGATAGATGTAGATTCAGCCAAGACAGTGTATATATGTGATAAGGCCTAATGGCCGATGTGATGAATGTGAAAGTGTATATATGTGATAAGGCCTAATGGCCGATGTGATGAATGTGAAAGTGTATATATGTGATAAGGCCTAATGGCCGATGTGATGAATGTGAAAGTGTATATATGTAATAAGGCCTAATGGCCAATGTGATGAATGTGAAAGTGTATATATGTGATAAGGCCTAATGGCCGATGTGATGAATGTGAAAGTGTATATATATGACAGGGCCGAGTGGCCAACGTGATGGATGTGAAAGTGCATAAATGTGATAAGTCCCGAAGGGCATTTGTGTCAGTACTATATCCGGGTTAAAACCTCGCAGGCTTTATGCGAGAATATTATCACTGATTAATGTCCGTAAGCTTCGTGCTCGTACTATATCCGAGCTCTAAAGACCCGATGACTACGTGTGGGAATTTTGTCTGGGTAAGACCCGATAACTTCGTGTGGAGATTATGTCCGGGTAAGACTTCGTAATAAGAATTGCTTATAAATATATTCAATGCGAAAGGTTAAACAGGTATGTACTCCAAGTTTATATGTGAGCTTGATTTGCACTAAATCATAAGGTAGTTATGTGATGCATACGAGAGCAATCTATGAGACTATTCCTATGATTATGTGACATCGGATCAGTGTGAGAGGTGATGTGAAATCATACGATATATCTATGTCATATGAGCTCACTTTTATGTGAAAGTTTATCTGCCTATTGTATATGATGAGATGTGCATATTCGGTAAAGGGATGGTATGCCCGAAGGAAGAGTGAAATAAAAATACGAACAACTATGTTATAATTTGATTGTTATCTGTTGACACTGCTTAAAACTTACTAAGCATTGTAATGCTTACTCTGTTTACTCTGTTTCCTCTGTTTTATAGATCTCATTGCGAAGCTACAGGCTCGGGGATCGTCAGCAACTAGTCACACTATCACTATCCACTGTTTGGTACTGCTATGTTTTGGATTATCTTATGGCATGTATAAAATAGACTAGTGGCGGAAGAATATTTTGGTTAATGTATATAGCCATGCGAAAATGGCTTATATATGTTTGAGCATAATGTTATAATCATTTGGTATGGAATGGTTAATCACTATCATAATTTGTGCTATTTATGCTAAAAGGGCTAGTTGAATCATGGAAACTATGAAATAGGTAAAGTCTACCTTAAAGGCAGATGCTGGCAGCAGCAGTGATGTAGATTTGGAAAATCACTAAAATAGTAGGATTGGAATTAAATAATGAATAAATTATGTAAATTAACCTTGATGAATCTATTTTCATAGGAAAGTAACGAAACGATCATATGGACAGTATGTTAAGAGATATTCAGGTTCTCGTGAGCCAGGGCCAGAACGGTTTCTGGATTCCCTGTTCCGACTTTGGAAATTCATTATAAATTAACCAGAGATAATTAGGAGTCATGCCATATATGTATAGATTCCTCTCTGAGTCTAGTTTCTATAGAAACAAACGACATCAGTATTGAAGCTCTGTGCAGGGAGATATCCAAGTCGTAATGCGCAAAGGTCAGTGTAGTCGATCCCTGTAACATGGGAGACTTTGACTAATAAACTGTACTAATTGGCCCGCCAAAAATTCTAGAAAAAATATGTAGATGGGCATATGAGTCTAGTTTCAGGGAAAAATTACGAAACTGATTTTCGAGTTGTGAAACTCAAGATATGATTTTTAAGGTGACAGTGTCGCAGTTAGCCAACTGCCTGGAAAATTCTAAAATGGACTGTGATAGTAAGCGAATTTAGTCTGTGAACCCCTCGTGTCCGACTCCGGCAACGGTCTCGGGTACGGGGTGTTACACCACATGAATTGTATTGGATGGTGATGAGTAAGTTGTACTTATGTCTACTCATTGTATTCATGGACAAGCTATGAAATGTTATAAGCATATTGTTGTATGATAATTAGTTGATGTTTATTTTCATGCAACTTACTATGTAACACCCTAAACCCAGCCTAGACGTTACGGCCAAATCTAACATGTCATATGAAGTGAATTTCAAAAAACGTAGTTCGTTGAAAAAAATTTGCTCTATATAAAAACCTCGTTGTGATTTTTATGAAAATTTATCGTTCTTTGTGTGTTGTTAAAACTTAGGTTGATATAGCAAAGTGTTACTCATATTGGTTTATAATTGTAGTCTTAAAACAAAGTTTGTTTCTATTTGTTATGATAGTGTGGTGTTTCGAAAGCATGCATTCTTTTTAGTAAAACCGCGGCTTATTGCTAACAGGTATGATTTAAAGTAAATAAATTCCCAAACAAAGAAAAACTTTATGAGGCCTTATTACATAACTGAAACCCAAATTAAAAAGCTTAAAGGATGAAAATTTAAAACAGTAGCAAAAGCAGTCGTTTGGCCCCCATCGAGTCCCTCGCAGCATCGACCCGCCTAAGGATTACTCGTACAGGAAAGCAGAAGGGTGAGTTATGAAAACTCAATGTGTAATCCGTTATCAACAAACAATCGTACAGTAGCAAATACAATCTGGGCCTAAGCCCGTTTTAGTAGCAGTTCAATCTCAGTTAGGGCCTTAGCCCAATACAGTAAGAGTATCAGTGGGCCTTAGCCCATCTCAGTAACAGTAACAAAAATGCAATAAAAAAATCCTACCCATCCATCCTCTACACTCCACTCCGTATAACCCTACACTCCATGTGGGGATAAAATCGACCCACCTATCCCTACACACCAAAATATAGCACTGGTTGCAGCACTAAAATAGTATTTGCAACAGAGCTGCAAGTAATAGGCTTATAGCCTTTTAGTACACTTCCTCCAATATCATATTTCCCACCCCATGCAATGCAACATAATATAAATGTATTTACAGTAGTAATGGCATGCTCAAACAGTTATACATCATATAAGGGTATATCAGTCATTTACCTCATAAGGGTATAATAGTCATTTCATTAGATTAGGGTTTAGGTATTCTTACCAACCCAATAGTAGGCCCACAGTTGTCTCAGGTGACCTGTACAACTTTAATAGTCAAGCAGTGAAAATGGGCCCAAGCCTATAACTCAACCTATGTGGGCCCACACACTCATGTGGCCCATAAAGCCCAAAAATGACCTTGGCCGTGTGAGCTAAATAGCCTGGCCCAATAATCTTCACACGTCCGTGGGGTTTACCCGTGTGGGGCCCACGAGTCTATGGAGCCCACAGGCCCATTTCGGCCCATTGAGGCCCAAAATGACTTAAGCCTATGAATTCGCTCATGGTGGCCTCTTCTATCAAACGCCCACATTTTAAGCATTTAGATCACCATACGAGCGAGCACACACTCGTGTAGCGTTAATAGACGTATCTTTCGACTTTTGCTGATTATCAGTTATTGTAGTGTGATTACACACTTGCTTGCGAGAATGCCACAAGACCACAAGTACTCCCAACCTTCTATTTGTCTAGATCAGTCGATTTAGGCTTGTTTTCCTATTACATTGCAAGAGTCTAATCCTTATGCCTCAGGGATTACCGAAATCGTAAAATCTAGATTGGATGGAAATAACACTCGGCTCTCACCCACACACAAGTCGAAAGTACAGACAGAATGTTAGAGGCGCCCCCTATTAAACAACAATCACTTGCAAAAGTCGAAAACTGAATAGGGAGAGACGTATGCAATAACGATTGATGTACTAAAATGAAAGAATAACAAGAGGGGAGGAGAAGAATGAGGTATTCGGCAAGTGAACAAAAGGGGAAGAAAAGAAAGGGTGTGACAGCCCTAATTTGACCCTAGTTGAAAAGTGGTTTCGGGACCACAAAACTGAGTCATAAAAATAATTAACCGTTATATTTTATGCTTATTGTATGTGAACATGCATGTGTGAAAGATACATACCTTAAATTTTGTTATTTGAATGTGAAATTTATTAAATAGGACTTATGTGAGACAATTGTGAAATGTGATAGCTAAATTGTAAAGTGGTCTATTAATGCATGTTGTCAAAAGGTGGACTTGCATGTCAAATTAGCCATTTGTTTTTAGTGGCCGGCCATGATATTGATTAATATATATTATATGTGTTTTATATTAGCATTTTAATATATAAAATAAGATAAAGAGTTAGTGGGAGGAAAAAACCAAGGGGAATCCATTTTTACTCCTCCATTGCTGTAGCTTGAAGGGAGGAAGAAGGAAATTTTTCCTTAAATTTTCAGCTTAGGTGATGGCTATAATGAGGTAAGTACTAAGAAATTCTTGAAAAATTATGCATAGTTTGGATGATTGGTTTGAATGCTACCTATTCCATGTTTTAAATTTGGGTTATTTGGGGGAGCTAAATTAGAAGGAAGAGGAAAGCTATTGCATGTTAATTTTGAGCTCAATTAGGAGCTGGTTCCATAAGAAATTCGGTAGCAGCAAGAAGAGGAAGGATATCATTCAAGGGTGGGCTCGACTGCTGTTCAGTAAGTTCTTCAAAGGAAACTTTGTAAATTTTTTTATGTTTAAAATATATTTATTACATGCAAGTAATGTTCGGCTAATAGGACTGTTAAAGTAGAGTTTAGTAGCTTAAAATACATGATATTTTTAGCAAAATACTGTAGTTAGAAGTGAAGAAAAATTTTGATGAATAAATGCATAAGTTGCTGTTGAAATCTGCCGCATGAATGTCTATTTCTTCAGCATAAAGTTGTTGTATTGAAAATGCATTAAATTCTGGTGTAATTGGTCTGCTGCTGTTGTAAATAAGGAAAAATATTAGTTGTTAAATGTTAACCTTATCTCTGTCTGAAAGAGATATTTGCGGTCCGAATGCCGAAAATTTTAGCATTCAATTCCTCTTATTTAAATTGATTAAAACATGCTATAAATGCAACATTTGTATATGCTATTCACTCACCAATTAACTGATAGTGAGCTTAAAATTAAGCTGTTCGAATGTGTTAGATTCACTATTCAAAGCATCATCATTTATGCTGTTTTATTTGGTAAATGTAGCTGTCCGAATATGTTAAATTCATTGTTCGATGCACTACCATATATGCTGTTTTATTTAGTAAATGTAGCTGTCCGAATCTGTTGATTTCACAGTTAAATTTAGATGTTGTTATACTACCAATTGGTGTTAATTAAGTTGTCGATTTTGGGTTAATAATACTATCCGAATGTGATGTTGTTATGCTGATTTAGTAACTTGCGTCGTTGATGATTTTGCAATGTCTAAAACGTAATATATATTAAGTATGATTTTACAAATTAAATGCCCTGTACAATTGATGAGTTGTTATATTAAAAATGTCTTCATTTACGTTCGATTTGAATGCTTAAGTGAAATTATAGATATATATATATATAATGAAATTGATTGGTGATACACATGTTTAAATAATATGTATGCAAATGATGTGTGAAAGAGTGAATTAGTAATAATCTGTTTGGGACAGCAGCAGTAAAGTGATTTTGGAAAATCACCACAAATTGTGGGAGTTGAGTTAGAAGCTGAATAAATCATGTAATTAAAGCTTGATGAGTCTAGTTTCTTATAAAAGAAACTATAAAAGCAAAAGAGTTTCCAATAATGAGATATTTGAAGTAATGTGGGACAGAGTCAAAATGACTTCTAGATCCCCTATTCTATTTTTATAAAATCACTATAAACCGTATAAAAATAGTCAAATGATGAAATTTATATGCTTAGACTCCTTAATGAGTCTAGTTTCAAATGAAATAAACAAGAACATGTTGTGAATTCTGTACAATGAGAAATTTATTTGGTAGTAAAAAGTGGTCAGATTAGTCAAACATTGAAACAAGGGAAACTTTAGGAAAAATCTGGTGTTGATTGGCTAAACCAAAAATTATGAAAATTTTATGGATAAAAGATAAATGAGAATATTTCCAAGAAAAATTTACGGAAATTGATTTGGAGTTTCGTAGCCCTAGTTATAAATAATTTAGTGATTGTTGCTCAGGAAGTCAGCTTATAATGAAATTGTGATTATATTGTAAACTTTGATAAAAATTCGCTAATGAATTGCTTATTGATTTCTTATAAGCTTACTATAATCTGTATGTGTGAAAGTCGAATATATATGTATTATATTCTGAAAATAATATTTGAATAGTTGATTAATGATTAGTTTAAAATTTGTTGAATTAAAAGCTCAAGAGCATATGGGGGCAATTTCGAATAAGGGAAAAGAGAAAGTAACCAAGTAGCCATTTCGCAACCATTCAAATATATCCGAAGTAAGTTTTAAGTAGTTTCCTTTAGTATATAATTGACGATGTCATTATAAGAGTATAGTAGGTAAATTGTGATCTTTGGCTTGCACTTGAATTAAGATGTATAATAGATAATGCATGTATATGACTACGAGATCCTATGCTAAGATGATAAATTGAACTCATATTACACATTAAGTGATTCAGGTATGTGATATATATATTATATGTGAGATTGATCTGACGGGAATTAAGAATGTGTAATGAGAAGCATATGAAAAGATGTTGTAAATTCATATGTATATTTGTATATGTGTGCATTCAGTTATTATGCAAAGTTACAAGATAGTTTTCGATATGCTATTTATCTATGAATGTTGAAAGTAAGTGTGGGTAAGAAACGATACACTAGTGAAATTTGAAAGAATTGACATTAATCCGGAAGCCTGTAAATACTATGTTTATATGAGTTTGAATATAAACGGAGTAAAATGATATGTGTTTGTGCATAATCAGCCAAATAGTATTGTACTCAGAAAGTGTTATGTGCTTTCGAACATTTGATTGTTTTTAAGTTCAACTGTTTAAATTGCTTAAGACTTACTAAGCTTATGAAAGCTTACTTTGAATGTTATGTTTCTCTGTTTATTTTTGTAGATCGTTGACTCTTACTATTAGCTCAGGGATCGTCAGCACTTCGTCACACTATCTACTATTGTAGTAATCATGTGATTTGGACTTAGCTTATGGCATGTATAGGATAGACTATAAATAGAATGATATTTTGACTATTGTATATAAGCCATGCGAATATGGCATCTTATGGAAGTTTACTTTTATAAGTTTTAAATTTGATCCTTGTTTGCGTCTATTAGTTATATAAATAAATGATCTTTTTATTTAAGAAAAGGTTCAAAATTTTACTGTTCTGATCCGATTCCTAATTTCTGGTAACATCTTGTCCTATTCCGGCTACGGTTACGGGATAGGGGTGTTACAAAGGGAATATGCTAAACACGAAGGGAGTGTAAATAGGGAAAAAAGTGTAATCGACCAAGAGAGGGGATCGATTGGGGAAAGAGATGAAGGAGAAGAGTTAATGAGAACTTGCCCAAAACTGAACACAAAAGCAATAGGGAGAATGTAACAGCCCATTTTTAGGGTTAATCGGAACAGTGGTTTCGGGGCCACCAAATCCGACGAGTAGGTTTGTAAATATTATATTTAATATTTACGAGTTAATTGTGATTTTAAAAATGTTTTTGATATTGTGATATTTGTTTTATAAGTGATTTATTAAGTTCAAGTGGTATGACCCTAAGGTCAAGTGGGTTTAGGAAATGAAGTATCGGGACCTCATTTATATAAACCGAGTCGTAAATATTTTTATAAATATTTACGGAGTGGCAAAAAGATGGTATTAAAGTTTCGTTGAAAAATTTTATCGTTTCGATAGTTAATTAAGCAAAAGAACTAAATCGCGTAAAATGAAAAAGTTACATTCTAATTGTTTAAGTGTTTATTTTCCATGATTTACTAAAGTATAAGTCCCTATTTATCAATTAAACCATTACTTTATGATAGTGGAGATTGGTGGTTTGGCATATATGAAATTATGTATTATTATAAAGGACAAAATGGTAAATGGAATATTAAAATGTATTAAATAAAAATAAAACGTAAAATGGCCATGCAAATTTTATCACTTGGCCGAATATGGAGGAGAAAAGAAAGCCATTGAAGCTTCCTTAGTTTCGGCATTTGCATGAAGTGATTTAGGTATGTTTTGTGTTCGGTTTTTGATAATTTTTATGTTTTTGAGATCGTTGCTTCGTATTCTAGCTAGCCCGTATCTCTGATTTCAAAACTATTAAAGTATTTGAATTTTGCCATTGTTGAGTGCATGAGTATTTTGATAGTTGATGATGGAAAATAAATTATTGTTGTTGGATATACATGTTTTGTAAAGTGAATTTTGGTAAAAATGTCAATTTTGGATTAAATTGTGAATTATTGAAATTATGTGGTTGAAAGTGTGAATAAATGAAAATATGGGCTATTATGAAGTAGTAGTAAATTTGTCTAGGCATGGGTTTGGCCAAAAATTGAATGAATTTAATTTTTCGAGCTTAGGGACTAAATTGTAAAGAAGTTGAAATATCAGGGGCAAAAATGTAATTTTTCCATAAAGTAATTTATGGGCTGTTTAATACCATGAATATTCGGTTAAGCTTAATTATGGTTAAAAATAGTTAATTTGCATTTTTTTGAGCTCAGTGACTAAATTGAATAAAAGTAAAACTTTAGCGGTAAAATAGTAATTTTACCAAAATATGAAATTGAGTTAAAATGAATAGAATATGAATTGTAATAGTTGAATTTGATTGATTAGATCAAGTTAAGCCTCGTACGAGTCTATATCGAGGGAAAAACGAAGTATCGGATTCGTCGATCTAATTTATCGTTACTGCGAACGAGGTAAGTTCGTATGCAATAAGCATTGTTAAATTTATGTTTCTAATGCTTTAATATCGTATAAATTGTATATACGTGAATATTTTAACGTCTGATGACATTCGACAAAATGTGGCACTTAGTGTGCGGGGCAATCAAATATGGTACTTAGTGTACGAAATATTGAGAATGGCACTTAGTGTACGAAATATTGAGAATGGCACTTAGTGTGTGAGATATTGAGAATGACACTTAGTGTGCAAAATATCGAATGATTCAAAGGGAAATTATAAATTGTGATTGAATGATTAAATAGAGCAAAGTGAACAGGTATACATGCTATATTATATAAATTGTTTATGAGACGACTTTATAATGGTGATATTTGGGCTTTGAGCCTAGCAAGCTTTAAGCTGGTGAATAATATTATCGGGTTTAAAACCTAGCAGGCTAAATGCCAGTGATTTGATAAAAGTCTAAGACTATGAGACCTTGTGTTAAATCGGCAATTGAATTTGTTCAATACATTAAGTTGGCCAGGTATGTGATATATTCTTATGCATGTTAGATCGATTGGAATTGAATCATGAGTGTGAAATGAGAAGCATAGGTGAAAATGCCTATGTCATATATGTGAGTAAGGGCAAAACCATCGTAAATTATCGATAAGGGTGGACTATGTGCGGAATCATCTTATAATTGCTAATTTGAACGATTGTGCGATTGTGTGCGAATCATTGAGCATGATGTATTGTATTGAGATTATGCTTGAGTGAAATTATAAATATGTGATGAAATTGATTGGTGATATACATGTTTAAATAATGTGAATGCAAAGAATGTGTGAAAGAGTAAATTTGTAATAAATCTGCTTGGGACAGCAGTAGTAACGTGATTTTGGAAAATCACCATAAATTGTTGGAGTTGAGTTAGAAGCTGAATAAATTATGTAATTAAAGCTTAATGAGTCTAGTTTCTTAGTGTAAGCAAAAGAATTGCTGATAATGAGATATTTGAAGTGGCGTGGGATAGAGTCAAATGACTTCGGGGTCCCCTGTTCTGTTTTTAGAAAATCATTATAATTTGTTCAAAACTGGTTATAAGATAAAATTTATATTCTTAGACTCCTTAATGAGTCTAGTTTCAAATGAAATCAAATAGAACATATTTTTAATTCTGTACAATGAGAAATTTGATTCGTAGTGAAGAGTGGTCAGATTAGTCAAACAGTGAAACAGGGGAAACTTTAAGAAAAATCTGGTATTGATTGGCCAAACCTAAAATTCTGAAAATTTTATGGATGTAAGATATATGAGTCTATTTTCAGGGAAAATTAACGGCAATTGATTTGGAATTTTGTAGCTCCAGTTATAAATAATTTAGTGACTATTGCTCAGGAAGACAACTTGTAGTGAATTTGTGATTATGTTGTAAACATTGATAAAACTTGTTAATGAGCTGCTTATTGTTTTCTTATGAACTTACTAAGCGTAAAGCTTACTCCCCTTTTCTTTCCCATATTCCCTAGGGTTGCCAGGTTAGCTCGGGTTGGAGGCCGTCAGAGATATTATCACATTGTCAAGTCTACGCTATCGGCGTAAATAAATCTTAGTGTTTCGAGTCTATGGCATGTATAGGGTTGTAAAGTTGAGTAAGTAAATGATACAAGACTAAGATATTGGTAAATATTTAATAATACCTCATGAATATTTTGGGCCTTGTAAGCCTGATTAAAGGATAATATACGTGTGTATGAAAAGTTTAAAATTGATCAAAAATTTTTACGGTCTGGTTTTATATAAATGGATGAGTTTAAATCTGGTAGCACCTCGAACCCTGTTCCGACGAGAGATACGGGCGAAGGGTGTTATAGAGAATGCCAAGAAGGGATGAGTATTCGGCAAAAGAAAGAACAACCACTTCAAAATACCAACTGGTTAATCACCAATTTCGATAACTCTACAACAAGGAATGAAACAAACCCAAAAGCAGAGTCAAAAGCCGGAAGTTAGAGAGAAAAGAAGAAAACATAACACAATGCGCTCCAGCCGAAATAACACTCACCCCCATCCCAAAGCCGAATTCCTCTAGTGCCCAAAGTCCCAATTCGGTGGAACACTCCCTCTCCCCACAAATCCTTATGATTTCCTCCCCAAATCTCTCCATAGTCATTCAAATCGAACACTCTTTCATTCACCTCCCAAATATCCTCCTAAAATCCCTCCATAGACTTTTAATGGAACACAAACTCTAGCCGTCTAGCTCAGTAAAATATTAATCCCTTTGCACATGCAGGGATTTGAACTCAGGTCTCCTAGTTGAAGTAACACGCCACTATCCCCTGAACCAACAAACTTTTTATGACTTGACTTCCCCATAATTGTTTAAGAACCCACTATCTAGTAGCAAGGGTTTTATTCAATTAAATTTTTTTTTTGCTAAAGCCAAAGCTTGAACCCAGGATTTCTCTAACACTCCTCAGGACACTCAACCACTGAAGCAGGCATGCAGATGTGATACACAACATACAAAAATAAATACTTAAAATTTTGGGGCGTTACACAAAATACAAAAATAAATACTTAAAATTTTGGGGCGTTACATACTAAGCTTTATGCTTACCCCTTTTTCTTTCCACTTTCTTATAGTGCCACAAAAGTAGCTCGAGGATCATCGCATACGTCAGAGAAACCAGTCACACTATCATCTAAAGCACTTCATATAGTTAGTTCTTTTATTTGATTATGGCATGTATAGAAACTTTCATCTTATTTTAGTGTCATATTCTTTTGGGGCAAAATGTGATGGCTTGCTTTAGCATTTGACTCATTTTGTATAAGGCCATGAGAAATGGCTAATATTGAAAGTTGTTATATGAATACAAAAGGGTCTTTCATGAATGAGAAAATTGTTGGTATGGTTGAGCATGTGAATTTCAGTGTATGGATAGCAAAGTACTTAAATTAGTCGCTTAAACATATAAGGAATGTATATAGGTCTTAGTTATGGTTGCTTGATTGGGAAATCATGTTATGATAGACTTTGGTGTGATGGATGGTATTCGATTGTGTTTCAGAGTGGCAAAAGGCTTGGTAGATAGCCTTCTATTGTCCATATCGGTAGACACACAAGCGTGTGTCTAGGCTGTGTGTGACGCACGGTCAGCCCCATGGGCATGTTGTTCAGCCGTGTGTCCCCTGCACCTCGAATTTGCAAGTCAATATGCATTGTAGTAAGTACACGGGCAGAGACACGGCCGTGTATCTCAGCCGTGTGGATGACACGGCCTCTGGCCACGGCCGTGTGCCTTGGCTGTGTGCCCTAAATTGTTGCTGACATCAGAAACAGAATGTCAAGGTTTTTAGACACGGACATGGACATGGGCGTATGTCAAGCCATGTGAAAACTCCGGTAGGTTCAAATTTGGAATTTAATTCACGTGGGCTAGGGGCACGGGTGTGTCCCCTTGTGCTTAGGTTGTGTGAACCACACGGGCCTTTAGCACGGCCATGTCATAATGGCCCCACGGACGTGTTGTCCTTCCATACAGGCGTGTGTCCTGCTTCAAGTGGCATTTTTCAAAGTTTTCGAAGATGTTGGGATTAATCCCAAGTTATTTCCAAAACGTGATTTTGGCCTTATAGGCCCATATTAAAAACTTTTAAATTAAAAGAGAAAAGTTTTAAGTTTGACCTAGTTTTCATAACTTGAAAATGATTGTATGAATGCGGTTAAGTCAGGCAATGCCTTATGCCCAGTTTCGACCTCGGACTCGAGTAATGGGTGTTACAATCGGACATGGGCTGGAACATGGCCATGTGATCCCATTTCAAATGTCCACATAGCCTGTGACACAGGCGTGTGTCACTTGTATTTTAAAAATTTCCTAAGTTTTCTGAAATTTTCCTGATTTATCGATTTAGTCCCAAACCACCTATAATGCATGATTAGAGCCTCGTAGGCTTGTATTAGGGACAATGTGAATGAATTTGAATGATGTTTATTTGAAATTTGAAAATGTATGTGAAATGTATGGTTATTTGTGAAATAAGTCTGGTAATGCTCTGTAACCCTATTCCAGTGTTGAATACTAGTGAGAGGTGTTACAAATAAAATGACAAAAAACTTAGTTAAAACTAGTTTAACTTGATTTTAAAATTATTTCAAAGATTTTTCTAACAGTTCAAAGTAGAATTTCAAAATTTTTATCTCTTTAGACTTCAATTTTAAATAAATCATTTTGTTAACTTTATTCAATTTTAATTTTTATTTAAAAACACTTATATCAAAACATTTTATCAAATAAAGCTTGGATTAATAGTTAGTTAAATTAATTACTTATTGTTTTTATGATATAATATCTATCTATATATGTTATGATTGAGTTCATTTATTGATTAAGTGGTAAAGGATGAAATGAACTAGGTTGAAATGCTAATAAATTAAAGGTTATGTTTGAAAATGGGAAACTACATGGATGAATTCTTGTGATGAAATAATGTGTATATGACTAAATGATATAGATATGGAACTTGGCCCGTATGAACCTCGTTAGTGTTTAGGATACAAATGACATGTCATTAATGGTTATTTACAGTTCTGAGTGCTCATCTGGGATGTCCTACCGATGGTTGAGGTCTTGCATTTGCTGTGGATTCTTCATAGCTCATATAACCTCCCAAACCCGACCTAGACATTATAGCCGAATCATGAAGGTCACACTGAACACCTAAACTACGAATTTACCCTATCGCTAGTTGAGAACCTCAAATTCCCTTTGTTATATTAGGAAATCGTTCATTTAATAAGTTCAACTTTTATTAAGTCAAGTTAGTAATGTTGGCGTGGTTTTAAGAAAGACACATTGCTCGTCGTTACTTTTGGAAATCCCTATTAAATTTTGTTATAGTAGGAAACTGATTATCTATTAAGCCATGTAACATGCTCAGTCCAATTTCAAAATATACTTATAAATCAATTTGAAATATGAAGTTATGCATGCATGAAAATCCTAAAACAGAAATAAACCCAAACTATAGTTGAAATAGCGTTGTAGTAAAAAAACAAATAATCTTAGGGAATTTGAATAAAATAAAACAAAATAAGATAGAAAATAAGTTTGAATTCTGTCATACATTCACATGCCATGTCCAACCCTAGTCTTGATCATTACCTGATAAGGTTGTCAATTATGCGGTGAGCTAACTAGTTCAGTGTGAGACTAATAAAAAAATACATTTTGCATAAGCTTAAGATCAATCACACAAGAATCCATGTGTCACAATCATAGCAACAATATCACATTAGAATGGGTCATGAACGTAAGATAATGTAAAAACTGATTTCCTACCCCAACCATCTGGTACACACCACGAGTTCCCCATAAATCGTCTACCAAACTCCAAACAGTGCGAGCAAAGCTCGTTGTGGTTAAACCACCATATAAACATAATGCAGATATTCTGCCATTTAACATAAAATGTGATAAAATTTCCAATCTCGAAAGTACTCCCAATGTAGTGCATTGACTAGATATAAATGCAGAATTAATATGCTACCATTCATCCACGGAACTCCTCCGTCAACCACAATATCCTACCCTATGCACATGCGATATGCCATACAATATTTTAATCAAATACACATTTCACACATTTCCTTTCAGTAGCATAGTTTACATGAAAAAATTATAATGTTCACATATATCAAGTGTTCACTTTCACCATCAATACTGTGACATCCTATCATACCATCAATCGTTAACACTTTAGGAAAATATTTCCAGTGCATGTATAGCAATTTTTCATTCAATACTTTTCATGGCATTTTACCCCACAAGATTTTAGGCATTCAATATTTATTTCCAAAATAATGCTTATACATACAATCAATCATAAATTACATCAACAAGCCTTCCATAATAATACCAAACAATCAACTATTCAGTCAACCACACAATTTTGCAAACATGCCATTTAGTTAAGGCCAGTAACGTACTTGATTTAGTCACTTTATCACATTCAATTAGTCAATTAGCTAAGTCAGACCAGCAAGATTAATCCACATTTAGATCATATAAAATATTACTAAAACATTCAAGTTAACAAGTTAGGACCCACACCTTATTTTTCGCACTATTGTAGCATGATGGTGAAATCCACAATTTCTCCTTAAGACCTTAAATCGAGCCTAAATTAAAAATAAATATTTTATCAAATTAATAAACCACTTAAGTATCCCTAAATCACCATCTTAAGGTTCCAATCCAAATAGCATAACCATACCTATTTTCAGATATAAATTAGCTAGGTTATTTACGCTGGTTTGTTGCGAAATATACGTGTGAACGTCTAAGGGCTTCACTGTTGGTTTGGGGCATTTGGGCCGGCAACTAACACCATTAAATACTGAATAATCAGTATCTATACCATCAAAAAATTATTTTACTCAATAATTTTTCAATTTCCCCAAAAATTAAGTTGAAACTACGCACTAGCCCACGATCTACCATAGTTACGCTTCCCGAATTGTCAAATCTGAGTCCTCGAATGATCAAGATTGAATTTTCGTAAATCACACATGATTAAAGGGTAATTAGTATAGTTTCTTGACACCAAGATATTTCTGGAAATAGATGAGAAAAATTAAAGAAATAGCAGCCTCCGTTTTGTGCCTCTAGGCGCGGCGCACCACCACCAACAGTGGCAAATCAGGTTTGTTTTAGAAAACCAATTGATATCACTTTTGAAGGCTGGAAAAATACCCATAAAATAATTAAAAATATCCCCAATTCCATAATTGGAACTTTGTTAGTCCCTTGAAAGACTCATTAAGAAAATTAAAGAAAAAAGACATTTACACATGTTAGAAAAAAGGGACAGCAATGGAGCTTCTTAGGTAGCAGTGGGGATCATTCTTGGAGGTCAAATATTTCAAATTTATGCTGGAAAAATAAGTGCAGGAAGAAAGAGGGGAGAATGGTGCAAGAAATCGTGTAAAAAGAAAAGAAAAAGAGAATGTGGCTCTTGGTGGTTTGGGTGGCAGCAATAAGAGGAAAAGAAAGAAAAAATTGAAGAGAAGAGAAGAGGGAAAGATGGAGGGGTGACTAGGGTGGCGAAAAATCAATTAAAGGCTGATAAAATTAATTAAAAGTAACATTTGTACATATACTAGGTATGGATGGCAGAAATAAAAGAAAAAAAGGGATTTTTGCAAAATTAAATTATTTGCAAGGGAAGGGAATCAAACTTGGAACCTTAATCTAATTTCAATGCTTTCCCATTTTTCTTTTAAACACTGGGCTATTTCCTCATTCTTGAAATAATTTTGCATTCTTATTGAGCTAAAATTTGGGATGTTACAACTTGTGTGAGTAGCATCGAGTAGCCTAACATCTTAACCCACACTCGTGTGAGCAAGCCCATTTCACAGCTCTTGTGAGCATTTACAGTTACAGTTATAGTTACAGTCAAACTTTGTGTGAGCATTTTTCCTGAGTATTCGACATTATTTCATTTGGTTCATCAGATGTTAAATGTATAAAATGAAATAGTTATAGGGAATGAGACATTAAATGGGAAATTTGTATTGATTATTAAAATGAAATGTGATATACAAAGTGATTATGTGCTAAATGTGAAAAATAAAATGGTTATATGAAATAGATATATGGAATGGTTATGTGAATAAATTATATGGAATCGAATATATAAAATGATTATATGAATCAATTATATGAAAATAGTTAAATGAAGTATTTATACGAAATGTTTATAGGGATAGATATGTAAAAGGGACAATTGAAATTAACACTCGAAATGGAAATGTGAAATGTTAAATAAATAGATGTGGAATGAATGGTATGTAAAATATGTTTACTTGTACATGTTTTATGACATGATAAAGTTATAAGTTTTGTATATGTGAACTCACTAACCTTGTAAGACTTGTGATATGTATAGATTAATAATGAACTCTTGACCTTGCTTATGAATTTAATTGCAAAATGTTTAAGTTATAACATTTACAGTAAGTTAAAGTTTAAGTTTAATTGGAACTTACTAAGCAAAGATTTGCATACATTCATTGTATTTGATTTCTTATAGATTATTAGAAGTTTATATCAGTTGGAAGTTCAAGTCAGAGCTCACACTATCCGTTTAATGATTCGGTATAATTTGTGATTATTTTGATTTAGGTTATAAGTGGCATGTGCTAAGAGTTTTAAAGTTTACTTGTTCGTAATTTTGTTATTTCATATTTTGGTTATGTAATGTTGTGAGTGTGTTTCTTATTTGGTACTTTTGGTATAGCCTTGTTCATGTATGCATAAGTGCGTTGAACCATGCCTTATGAGATTGGTTTTACATTCCATATCAAATGTCAATGAATAAGGTACATGTTTCATTATCCTTGTTAATTGGGCACGGACTTAAGACAAATACACAAGTCATCCAACCATCATACTAATATATTCGGTACCTAGTGTCTTATTGGTATGTCCAAAGTGTAATATGTGCTCAATGCCTCATTGGTACAAACTAAAGTATATAAATGTGCCTAGCACCTCATTGGTATGCCCAGAGTATAATATGCACTTTGTGCCTCATCGATATAAATAGAAGTAAAATCTCGTGCACTAACCCTGTGACATGCCAACTATACCCGACTCTGCTCAGCATCTATAATAGGGTATTCTATGATTGAAACATATATACATGGTTCACATATCATAGTCTAACACATTACCAATTCACATATACTCAATTCAATTTTAGACCATTACATACTATCATATATATACTATCTCACTTTTCACAAGCTACTAACAAGTACATACTTACTAATTCATGAGGCAAATGAGATCATTACCTTAAACAAGCTAATTGTAACAACCAAGTATATATAAATTGAACTCAATCATAAAAGCACAAACATGAATATCTACTCATCTAGGGCCTTCACTTTTACTTTATCACAAGATGGTTTGATGTCATCTTTAGCTACGCATGATAATTCAATTATAAAAATGGTATTAGTTTTCACCCAATCACATGAAAAACATAAAATTAAACATAATATTCATTTTAGTCCCTATATCCAAATTATTCATGTAACACCCCGAAACCGTGGCCGTCACCGGGGTCGAATACGAGGTGTTATCGGGCTTAATTCATCATTTATACAGCTCAAACAATTTATTTTAAAACTCCCAGACAAGCTGTCAATCTGCGTTATAGTCACTTAAAAATTCGTATCTTGAGTTCCGAAACTCAAAATCAAATTTCGTAAATTTTTCCTGAAACTAGACTCATATATATATCTAATAAAATTTTTGTAGAATTTTTTGTTGGGAAAATTAGTACATTTTATTTGTTAAATTCTCCCCTGTTTCAGGGTTCGACTACTCTGACCTCTGAGCATTACGACTTAGATATCTCCCTACACAGAGCTTCAATGCCTATTTCGCTTGTCTCTAATGAAACTAGACTCAATAATGAATCTGTACATATAAAGAATGACTTCTAATTATCTCTAAAAAATTTATGGTGAATTTCCAAAGTCAGAACAGGGGATCCAGAAATTGCTCTGTCCCTGTTTCACAAAAATTTAAAATCTCATAAAATATAGCTCATATGGTTGTTTCGTTTCTTCCATATGAAAATAGGCTCATCCAGCTTCGATTAAATAATTTATTCATTATTTAATTCCATTTCTACTATTTTTAGTGATTTTTCAATTTCACATCACTACTGCTGTCTGCATCTATTATTAGAGTAATTTAACATACATATCACCAAGTATGATCATGACTAGCCATACCAAAGGCTAATCATTACCAAGCATTTCCTTACTACTCAATAACTATATCATGAGTGTAACACCGGAAATGATTAGCCATGACAAACGGCATAATAATCAAATGGACTTTAACTATTACTTATAACTAAGTATCATAAGACCAAATCCAACTTAACATTTATGCCATTTTCGCATGGCTAAAAGTATACATACCAAAGTTCAAACAAAACATAATAGCCTATACATGCCGAAATGTTCTCTTAGACCAACTAAGAAGAAGATACCAAAAAGTTGCAAGCTGGTGTGATGACTTCGACGATGGTCCCGAGCACACAAAAATGGATCAAAGGAACCTAAATAAGTGACAAATAAACACACCAAATGAGTATATAACTCAGTAAGTCATAAGCATTACACTGCCGTCCATTTATAAAGTATCATAAAAGAAAACAAATAATGCAAGATTAGGTACTCCATCTGTAACACCCCGTACCCGAGTCCGTCGCCGGAGTCGGACACGAGGGGTTTGTAGACTTAAATCACTTCTTTGCACAATCCATTTTAAATTTTCCAGGCAAGCTGGCTAACTGCGTCACTGTCACCTTAAAAATCATATCTTGAGTTTCACAACTCGAAAATCAGTTTCGTGATTTTTCCCTGAAACTAGACTCATATATGCATCTACAAATTTTTTTCTAGAATTTTTGGTCAGGCCAACTAGTACAGTTTATTAGTCAAAGTCTCCCATGTTACAGGGATCAACTACACTGACCTTTTCGCATTACGACTTGGATATCTACCTGTACAGGGCTTCAATACTGATGCCGTTTGTTTCTATAGAAACTAGACTCAAAAAGAAATCTATGCATATATGGCATGACTTCTAATTATCTCTGGTTAATTTATAATGAATTTCCAAAGTCAGAAAAGGGAATCCAGAAACCGTTCTGGCCCTGTCTCATGAAAACCTGAATATCTCTTAACATACTGTTCATATGATCGTTTCATTACTTTCTTATGAAAATAGATTCATCAAGGTTCGTTTAAATAATTTATTCACTATTTAATTCCATTCCTACTATTTTTAGTGATTTTCCAAATCTACATCACTGCTGCTGTCAGCATCTGCCTTTAAGGTAGACTTTACCTATTTCATAGTTTCCATGATTCAACTAGCCCTTTTAGCATAAATAGCACAATTTATGATAGTGATTAACCATTCCCATGGCCAATCCTTGTTAAGCATATCCACACCTCTCAATAACCATATCCATACCAAATGATTATAACATTATGCTCAAACATATATAAGCCATTTTCGCATGGCTATCCAAAATTATACAAATTCAAAGGGTCTATGACCCACAACAAAGAGGGTAGTCCTATACATGCCATTTCAAAGTTCAACCAAAAGTGTACCAAAAGGGGCTTTGATAGTGTGGGCGACTTCGACTTCAAAATTCCCGAGTCCGATAGCTGACGAACCAAAATCTATAAAACAGAGAATCAAAGAAACGGAGTAAGCATTTAGTGCTTAGTAAGTTTGAGCAAAGAATTTAAGCACAACTGAAGTATAGCATTCATATAACTAAACGGATAATTTCATATGCACAAATTCTCAATATCATAATTACTTCACATTACCAACCCTTATATTCACACACAAAATATCAACTTAGCCAAGGCCGGAAACTCATAAATTTACTGAGCGAATATTATTCGAAGGGAATGAACTATTCCAATGCACACACGAAACATACCTCATTGTTGGGATTCTACAAGCGTATTAACTGAAATTTTTACAGCAAGATCGCTCATTCCCGAATCACGTACCTTCGGAATTTAACCGGATATAGATACTCGTTCAAATGCCTTCGGGACATAGCCCGGTTATAGTAACTCGCACAAATGCCTTCGGGACTTAACCTGGATTTAGTAACTCGCACCAATGCCTTCGGGCTTAGCCCGGAATTAGTAACTCGCACAAATGCCTTCGGATCTTAGTCCGGACATCATTCGAATAACCATGCACATTTATCAATAAATCATGACACATCCGTATTTCATTTTCATTACCAAAGCTCAAACACAAGACACTTATCACACTTGCAATTTCAGCTCAATAGCCACATACAAAGAGCATGATTTTGATTCGCTTAAAATATGATCTAATCAAATCATAATCTAAGTTCCATTACTCGAAAACTTACCTCGGATGTTGTCGAACGATTTTGATGGCTATTCGACCACTTTTTCCTTCCCTTTATCGGATTTAGTTCCCCTTTGCTCTTGAGCTTAATCTAGATACAAGTATGGCCGAACCTCCTCCTAATCCTCTTCCAAACCAAACATGAAGCAAGAACTCCTTTCCTTCTTCCTTAGAATTTTCGGCCAAGGATGAACCAAAGGATGAACACTTTTTTTTTTGTTTTCTTTTCTTCCACTCACGGCAATGGGGGGGGAGACAATCACACACATTCTTTCCTTTTTTTTTCCATTTCTTTATTACCCATACTCCTTATTTTATTTTTCCTAACATACATCACTAACATAACATGTTTGTGACATGTTTCCACTCATAGCATGGCCGGCCACTAAGCTTAAATTTGGGTAAATTGACATGCAAACCCATCATTTTCACAACATGCATTAATAGGCCATTTCACATTTGCCTAGCACATTTCTAAATTTTCTCACATAAGTCCTATTTGATAAAATTCACTTACAATTGACAAAATTCAAACATGAAATTTTCACACATGCATATATACATATAATAAGCATCAAATATGACAGCTAATTATTTTTATGACTCGGTTTTGTGGCCTCGAAACCACTTCCCGACTAGGGTCACTTTAGGGCTGTCACACCATCCATACCGACTATGCTATAATTTCACGCACATTTATCATTACATGCTCTCAACTAGCCAAGCCTCCATTGACATCTCGTATGATATTCGATATGATGTTTGATGCATTTCCACACATCATTTCATTTTCGTTTAGATTATACTAATAATAGCATTTCATCTATTCCACAATAATCTTATGTTCCTAACTTCAAATATAATCACCACATAGGTTCAAGACATACCAAGCTCAGTTCCAAATATAAACATAACGTCTATTCCTCATGAACTCAAAGTATCTACTCATTCCGCTGTCCATGATCTACTCGATAAAGTCGCACACTTAACGTTAATAATTATTCGAAAATATATAGTAAGTTCGCACACTTAGTGCTTAATAATCAAACTCGCACACTTAGTGCTATACAATTAAACTGGCACACTTAGTGCCAATCTCATTATCGTAAATGTTTATACCCGCACACTTAGTGCCGAAATCAACAACTCAATACATCTCACTTCTTTTTACACTCGATAATTTTGTCACTACATGCATTTATATATCATTCCATTCGGCATAAGTACATAGGTATTATGATTATTTAAATCAATACAAAATATATGCTTAATAACTTACCTTGTGTTGGGTAAAACGGTTCCAACTCGGCTACTCGATGTTCTTTCCTTTGCCTTTGCTTGATTCTCCTCCTTTAACTTCTTGAGCATAATCAATGAATTAACTGGTTTAACCGTCTTGCTAAATATTTATATCAAAATATTAATGATTTCATATCATAGGAGATACATGACTAATTCTTATCTTCCTACCATATGTTTTTGAGCTATTCGACTAATAACCATATGCTATCACCCCACTATCAATAATCCAATCACACATGCATATATATATAATTGGACATTCGGCAACCACCCTTGCTAATTACTCATTTTTAGTCGATTATATATATAATCCAAAAGTAATATCACGAATGGGCATACATTTATATATATATAGCCGAATGTGCAAAACTTAGACTCAACATCACCTATGCTCTTAATTTGATGGCCGAATATGCATATATATATATGATATCAACTATACTATCATCTTTAATTCATCTAAACACAAAATTTCATCTCATGAACACTTGACCGAATTTTTCCTAATCTAGCATGGCTTCACATCTATTTGTAACATCCTATAAATCCACATATACCACATTTCTACATAAATTTTCTTTCACTTTTCCACTACTTCCATTCGCAACATCAAAAGCACCATACTCTTAGCATTTACCTCTTCCTAACCATATGCCATCTAAGTACCCCTTTAGGTAGAAAATTAACATATGGGTTGTAATAAGCCATTGGCTACTAACTAGATTTTCACAAGAATTTAGTAAAAGTAACATAAATCCTACCTTAATCAACCCCTTTTGAGTTGGCCGAATGTCTAGAGCATTTCTTCCTTCCTTCTCCTAACTCACGGAAATTGCAAAAAAAAAGAAAGAAGATGAATACTCCCTCTTCCTTCCTTATTTTATTCATCTTTTCTTTTTAATTCCTTTCTTTAATTTATTTTAATTGTTAACTAATAAAAGAATTGCATTGAAATTCAACCTAGTGGATGGGGCATCATGGCTTGGCCGGCCACTACTTGGGTTTTTGGGCAATTTGACATGCAAACCCAAGTTTCCTCACTTTGTTATTATTTGATCCTTACATATTCCCCTATCATATTTTCTTAAGTTCTCAACTAAGTCAATCACATGAAATTCACATTCATAAGTCTAAATTAAAACATCAAATTTTCACACATGCACTAATACACATAGAGGATATGCAACCAAATTTTAAATAAAATTTGGGACTCGGTCTTGTGGCCCCGAAACCACATTCCAACTAGGGTCGAATTAGGACTGTCACAACTCTCCCTCACTCAAAAATTTTCATCCCCGAAAATCTTACCAGCGAATAAATTTGGATAACGTTCTTTCACCGAATCCTCGAGCTCCCAAGTAGCTTCTTCGACCCCGTGTTTATGCCACAGTACCTTTACTAATGGGATTTTCTTATTTCGCAATTCTTTTACTTCACGTGTTAGAATGCGAACCGGTTCTTCCTCGTAACTCAAATCAGATTGAATCTCGATTTCAGATGGAGTAATTATGTGTGATGGATCAGACCTATACCGTCGAAGCATCGAGACATGAAAAACGTTATGAATCTTTTCAAGTTCGAGGGGTAAAATCAATCTATATGCAACTGGACCAACTCGTTCGGATATTTCATATGGCCCAATGAACCTTGGACTCAATTTGCCCTTACGGCAAAATCTGAGTATCTTCTTCCAAGGCGAAACTTTTAGAAACACTTTATCTCCCACCTGATACTCAATGTCTTTTCGTTTCAAATCCGCGTACGACTTCTGACGATCTGAAGCTGCCTTCAGACTTTCACGAATTATTTTTACTTTCTTCTCAGCATCTTTAATCAAATCAACTCCGAAAATTTTACTCTCACCGAGCTCAGTCCAAAACAACAGTGTACGGCATTTACGACCGTACAAAGCCTCGTAAGGTGCCATCTTAATGCTTGATTGAAAACTATTGTTGTAAGCGAATTCAATCAAAGGTAAATACCATTCCCATGAGCCACTAAACTCAAGGATGCAACATCTCAACATATCCTCGAGTATCTGAATTACCCGTTCGGATTGACCATCGGTTTGGGGATGAAATGCGGTGCTAAAATGCATCTTGGTACCCAATGCTCCTTGTAATTTCTTCCAAAATCGTGATGTAAATCTTGGGTCTCTATCCGACACGATAGAAATAGGTACCCTATGCAATCGGACAACTTGGGAGACATATAATTCTGCCAATTTATCGAGCAAAAAATCTGTACGGACAGGGATAAAATGAGCAGTCTTTGTCAATCTATCAACGATAACCCAGACCGAGTCTTTCTTATTCTGTGTCAATGGTAAACCAGATACAAAATCCATTGTTACCCGATCCCATTTCCATTCGGGTATCATGATTGGCTGAAGTAATCCCGAAGGCACTTGATGTTCTGCTTTCACTTGTTGACATATCAAACACTTCGACACAAAGTCAGAAATGTCTCGTTTCATACCAGGCCACCAAAACTGACGTTTCAAATCATTGTACATTTTCGTGCTACCCGGGTGGATAGACATTCGGCTATTATGAGCCTCATTCAAAATCATCGAAATAAGTTCCGAATTTCTTGGAACACATAATCGACTCTTGAACGTCAAGCAATCATTGTCGTCAATCCGAAACTCCGATTCCTCATTCGAAGCACACTCAGCTCGTTTAGCAACCAATTCATCGTCGACTTTCTAGGATTCAAATATTTGACGAATCCATAATGGTTTGGCCTTTAATTCAGCTACTAGCACATTATCGGGTGAGACGGACAGGTGAACATTCATCGCTCTCAAAGCAAATAGCGCTTTACGACTTAAAGCATCGGCAACCATGTTAGCCTTTCCCGGGTGATAATCAATGATAAGTTCATAATCTTTCAACAATTCAAGCCACCGTCTTTGTCGCAGATTCAGATCTCTTTGAGTCGTCAAATATTTAAGACTTTTGTGGTCCGAGTAAATATGACACCTTTCTCCAAACAAGTAATGTCGCCATATTTTCAAGGCGAACACTATGGCCGCTAATTCATGATCATGGGTCGGATAGTTTCTCTCATGCAGCTTTAATTGTCTCGACGGGTAAGCCACATGTAACACCCCTATCCTGTAACCGTCGCCGGAATAGGTAAGGGGCATTACCGGACTTGTAACTCATGTCAGAACAGTAAAATTTTAAACTTTTTCTTGAAATAAAGATCATTCATTTAAATAAGTACTAAGCACAGCCAGAGATAAAATTTAAACTTCACTAAGTAAACATTCAAAAGATGCCATTTTCGCATGGCTTATATACATTAACCAAAAATATTCTTCCGCCACTAGTCTATTCTATACATGCCATAAAATAGTTCTAAACATAACAGTAACAAGCAGTGGATAGTGATAGTGTGACTAGTTGCTGACGATCCCCGAGCCTGTAGCTTCGCAATGAGATCTATAAAACAGAGGAAACAGAGTAAACGGAGTAAGCATTACAATGCTTAGTAAGTTTTAAGCAGTGTCAACAAATAACAATCAAATTATAACATAGTTGTTCGTATTTTTATTTCACTCTTCCTTCGGGCATACCGTCCCTTTACCGAATATGCACATCTCATCATATACAATAGGCAGATAAACTTTCACATAAAAGTGAGCTCATGTGACATAGATATATCGTATGATTTCACATAACCTCTCACACTGATCCGATGTCACATAATCATAGGAATAGTCTCATAGATTGCTCTCGTATGCATCACATAACTACCTTATGGTTTAGTGCAAATCAAGCTCACATATAAACTTGGAGTACATACCTGTTTAACCTTTCGCATTGAATATATTTATAAGCAATTCTTATTACGAAGTCTTATAGCTTTAACCTCGGATTATTGGTGAGACCTTTAGCTCAGACGAAATCTCCACACGAAGTCATCAGGTCTTACCCGGACATAATCTCCACACGTAGTCATCGGGTCTTACCCGGACATAATCTCCACACGTAGTCATCGGGTCTTTAGAGCTAGAATATAGTACGAGCACGAAGCTTACGGACATTAATCAGTGATAATATTCTCGCATAAAGCCTGCGGGGTTTTAACCCGGATATAGTACTGACACAAATGCCCTTCGGGACTTATCACATTTATACACTTTCACATCCATCACGTTGGCCACTCGGCCCTGTCACATATATACACTTTCACATTCATCACATCGACCATTAGGCCTTATCACATATATACACTTTCACATTCATCACATCGGCTATTAGGCCTTATCACATATATACACTTTCACATTCATCACATCGGCTATTAGGCCTTATCACATATGTAACACCCCGAACCCGAGACCGACACCGGAGTCGAACACGAGGTGTTAGCAGACTTTAAACCCTTTATAAAAATATTTCTCAGACACTGCCAATCTGCGTACTAGTCGATTTAAAAATCATATCTTGAGTTTCACAACTCAAAAATCAGTTTCGTGATTTTTCCCTGAAACTAGACTCATATGCCCATCTACATATTTTTTTCTAGAATTTTTGGTTGGGCCAATTAGTACAGTTTATTAGTCAAAGTCTCCCATGTTACAGGGATCGACTACACTGACCTTTGCGCATTACGACCTGGATATCTCCCTTCACAGAGCTTCAATACTGATTCCGTTTATTTGTATAGAAACTAGACTCAGAGAGGAATCTATCCATATATGGTATGACTCCTAATTGTCTCTGGTTAATTTATAATGAATTTCCAAAGTCGGAACAGGGAATCCTGAAACCGTTCTGGCCCTGTCTCACGAGAACCTGAATATCTCTTAACATACTGTTCATATGATCTTTTCGTTGCTTCTATATGAAAATAGGCTCATCG
The DNA here is from genome assembly GCF_007990345.1 of Gossypium hirsutum. Taxonomy (NCBI): domain Eukaryota; kingdom Viridiplantae; phylum Streptophyta; class Magnoliopsida; order Malvales; family Malvaceae; genus Gossypium; species Gossypium hirsutum. The sequence continues at coordinate 55,605,351 of NC_053431.1, forward strand.
AGCTTCGAATACATAATTTATTCATCAATTAATCCCACTCCTACTATTTTTAGTGATTTTTCAATCTCACGTCACTGCTGCTGCCAGCATCTGTTATGAAAGCAACTATGCCCATTTCGTGATTTCTCCTTGATCTAACTAGTGATTCGTCATACATATCACAAATTATGATCATGACTAGCCATGCCAAAGGCTAATCATTGTCAAACATCCCCCTACTACACTATTGCCATATCATGAATTTTAACACCAAAATAATCAACCATGACATATGGCATAAAAATCGTATTACCAAGACTTACGACCCAACATTAGAACGAAATTCAACCGAACATTATGCCATTTTCGCATGGCTAAAAGTTTACATACCAAATTTCAACAAAACATATTAGCCTATACATGCCGAAATGTTCTCTTAGACCAACTAAGAAGAAAATACCAAAGGTTGCTAGCCGGTGTGATGACTTCGACGACGGCACGATCACGCAAAAAGAGACGAGTCCAAGAAACCTAGAATAGGTGACAAGCAAACACCGAATGAGTATATAACTCAGTAAGCCATAAGCATTCCACAACCATCCATTAATAAAATTATCACAACAGGAAACAATGAAATGAGGTTAAGTACTCCATCCATACCAAACTATACCATAGTTCCTTAAACCCTATGGTTCAATCTCATACCAAGTCCTACATTGGCCTTTCATACATCATTTTATTTTCGTTATGATCATACAATTAAACGAACTTTCACCTATTCCACAATGAACCTTATGTACGTGACTTCAACTATAATCGTCACATAGGTTCAAAACTTACCAAGCTCAACTCCAAATATAAACATAGCGCCTATTAGCCATGAACTCAAGGTACTTACCTTTTCCGCTGTCCAAAATTGACTCGGTAAAGTCACACCCTTCATGTAAATAATTTATAGAAAATATATATTGAGTTCGCACACATAGTGCTTAATAATCAACCGCGCACACTTATTGCCATGTACTTTAAACTCGCACACTTAGTGCTGTACAATTTAAACCCGCACACTTAGTGCCAATCTCATGACCGTGAACACTTATTGCCCGCACACTTAGTGCCGAAAACCAGCCACTCAATAGGCTTCACTTCCTTTTTACATTCGACAAATTTCATCTCTACTTACATATTCATTTGTATACATTTCATCTCATTAAACACAATGGTGTAGGTATTACGATCCTTTAATCAATACCAAAGATATGCTTAATGACTTACTTGTGTTGGGTAAGATGGTTCCAACTCGGCTACTCGATGATCTTTTCTTTGCCTTTTCTCGATTCTCCTCCTTTAACTCCTTGAGCTTAATCAATAAATCAACTAGTTTAACCGCCTTGCTAAATATTTACAATCCAATTACACATGCATATGTATGTTAGTATATTCGGCAATCACCCTTACTAATCACCCACTTGATCAATTATAGAGAATCAAAGTTAATATCACAATGTGTACCCTATATGGCCCATTATACATAATCAATTTTAACATCATCTATATATTTACTCATATGGCCGAATATACCTAATCATACATACACCTAACCAAAAATAATTTCTAAAATCTTTATATCATTTATACACTAGTAAAGCATCCTCTCCCTTTCCATCAATTTAGCACATGCATTACTCATTAACCTACAAAAATTATATTCGGCCTTAGCACACAACTTGCTAGCCGATTCTTCCCCATCTAGCAACCAATGCACATATGTGCTCACTCAAAAATGCTAAAAAAAAAAGAGATTCAAGAATCATCAATCCACCATCACATTCATCATTAACAAGCTTCATATTTAGCATGCAATGGCATTAACACAAACTCCACCTAGGCCGAATCTTAACTCATCTTCATGCCTCATCACCACAACATCAAACATCAAAATACCAACCAAGAATGTAACATGCATGGCCGAATATCATCTCCAACATTTAACAAAGTTTGAACCATGGCTAGGTAGATTTCAAACTTACAACTTAAAATATACATGAATCTCAAAGAATAATATCAAACATACCTCAATCTAGTTACATGCATGGCCAAACTTCCTCCTAATTCTCTTCCAAACCAAACATGAAGCAAGAACTCCTTCCTCCTCCCTTAGAATTTTCGGTCAAAAGAGGATGAAAAAGGATGAACAAAATTTTTCTTTTCCTTTCTTTAGCTCACGGCAATGGGGGGGGGGAAACAACCACTCATTTTTTTGTTTTTCCTTTCTTTATTACCCATATTCCTTATTTTATTTTTTTCCTACATACCTCACTAGGCCAACATGTTCCCAACATGTTTCCACCCATAGCATGGCCAACCACTAGCTCAAATTTTGGGTAATTTGACATGCAAACCCATCATTTTCACAACATGCATTAATAGACCATTTTAAATTAGCCTATCATATTTTCACCATGTCTCATATCAATCCGTATTTAATAATTTCTCATGCAATTGGCAAAATTGGAGAATGAAACTTCCACATACTCATGTACACACATAATAAGCATAGAATATGGAAATTAATTATTTTTATGACTCGGTTTTGTGGTCCCGAAACCACTTCCCGACTAGGGTCAATTTTGGGCTGTTACAACATATATACACTTTCACATTCATCACATCGACTATTAGGCCTTATCACATATATACACTTTCACATTCATCACATCGGCTATTAGGCCTTATCACATATATACACTTTCACATTCATCACATCGGCCATTAGGCCTTATCACATATATAGACTTTCACATTCATCACATCGGCCATTAGGCCTTATCACATATATAGACACTTTCACATTCATCACATTGGCCATTCGGCCTTATCACATATATACACTTTCACATTCATCATATCGGCCATTAGGCCTTATCACATATATATACACTTTCACATCCATCACATTGGCCATTCGGCCTTATCACATATATATGTACACTTTCACATTCATCACATTGGCCATTAGGCCTTATCACATATATATACACTTTCACATTCATCACATTGGTCATTCGGCCTTATCACATATATACACTTTCACATTCATCACATCGGCTATTCGGCCTTATCACATATATATACACTTTCACATTCATCACATCGGCCATTAGGCCTTATCACATATATACACTTTCACATTCATCACATAGAATCCTAAATCAAAATATAGATTTTCATGTATTCACATCACAATTATCCAAATATACTTCACATACCACATATACTTTCACGTATACACACTGTCTTGGCTGAATCTACATCTATCATTTTCCAATATCACAATTTAGAATTCACGTATGGGTTTAATCAATAGCTTATGAGCAACTAAAACAAGTTTATCAAGGTTTACAACACAATCTCAAATTCAGCACAAGCTGTTTTTCCTGAGCAATAGTCACTAAATTATTTATAACTAGAGTTACAAAACTCCAAATCACTTTCCGTTAATTTTTCCTGAATATATACTTGTATATCTTCCATCCATAAAATTTCCAGAATTTTAGGTTTGGCCAATCAATACCAGATTTTTCTTAAAGTTTCCCCTGTTTCACTGTTTGACTAATCTGCCCACTCTTCACTACGAATCAAATTTCTCATTTTACAGAATTCAAAATGTGTTGTATTTGATTTCATTTGAAACTAGACTCATTAAGGAGTCTAAGCATATAAATTTTATCTTATAACCATTTTTGTACAATTTATAATGATTTTCTATAAACAGAACAGAGGATTACAGTGTCATTCTGCGCTGTCTCACACAACTTTAAGTATCTCATTATCGGAAATTCCTTTGCTTACACGGTTTCTTTTATAAGAAACTAGACTCATTAAGCTTTAATTTCATGTCTCATTCAGCCTCTAATTAAAATCCATAAATATATGGTGATTTTCTAAAGTCACGTTACTGCTGCTGTCCTAAGCAGACTATTTCAAATTACCCTTAAATTCCCAAGCTCAAACACTTAAGAACTTACCATTTGAGCTTAGAACATATCATGGCCACATCATATCTTATTAAATCAACTCATCATGTCCTATTATAATTGAATTTACTCAACGTTTAATCACTTAAAACTTACCTCGGATGTTGTTGAACGATTTCGGCGGCTATTCGATCACTTTTTCCTTTCCTTTATCCAACTTTGGTCCTCTAAGCTCTTGAGCTAATTCAAACAAATTTAACTTATTAAAGTCTCATTATGCTAGCTTATGGCCGAATATGACAATGAATTTGATAGGTCATATGGTCATACGCATTTTTAATCACATTAAGCAATTTAGTACAATTAATCAAACATTTCCTCATGTGCACCTTTAGGACCAAATACACACATCATTAACCTAATATCAATTAACTAAGCACTTAACAAATTCTCCTTGAGCCGATTGTCTAAGTCAAGATAGGATCATCATTATGCTTACCTATAGCCGAATGTACAACATCAATCTATGCATTCATTCGTGTGGCCGAACATGCATGTCTATGTTGAGGCCGATTGCATACTTAATACATTCTACAAGTATGGTCACTTGTATTGACCAAATACCATTTTGTTTCAAGTTCAAAACTTGGCTAATACACATATATGCACTATTAAAACATCCTCTCCATTCCATCAATTCAACACATGCATTACTCATTAATATACAAAATTATATTCGGCCTTAGCACACCTCTTGCTGGCCGAATTTTTTCTCCATCTAGCAACATTTTATGTACTATGCCGAACCAAAAAGATCAAACACCTAGCTTAATCATTTCCAAAACACTTAACCGGCCTTTGACCAAGACTTTAAACAAAGTCTATGTTCGGCTATCACACATATGGGCAATCACATAATCAAACACTAAACCTTAACTTCCAAGCCAAAACAACTAGCAAATTCAACACATCCAACATAAATTTCCATGCTAATGACATCAAAACAACTACTAAGAATTTCAAGCTCCTTGGCCGAATTTCAATCTTCCAAAATAACAAAAATTTGAACCATGAAATAGGTAGAATTCAAACTAACCGTTCAATTTATGCATGAATTACCAAGAGTAGCATTGTACATACCTTAATCTAGCAATCTCCTTAGCCGAAAATTTTAACAACAAAAGGAAATTTCTTCTCCACCCTTTCCTAGCTACGGCAATGGAGGAATAAACCAACTTTGGTTTCTCCTCCCACTAACACATTATTTTTATTACCCATACTCTTTTATTCATCTTTAATTCATTTAATACATTTTTTTATTACATATTTCTCACCACTAATAAATATAATAATATTAAACCATGCATATAATGCCCATACTTATGAGCTTGGCCGGCCACTAGCATTAAAAGTGGCAAATTGGCATGCAAACCCACTTATTTGCATCATTCAATAATTAATCACTTAAAATAAGCCACACAAATATTCAAAGCTTCTCACATAAGTCCTTTTTATTTAGAAACACATTCAAATTGACAAAAATCAAAGCATTCAAATTTCACACATGCATGATCACATATTTTAGACATAAAATATTATATTCAATTACTTTTGCAACTCGGTTTAGCAGTCCCGAAACCACTTCCCGACTAGGGTCAAATTAGGGGTGTCACACCACAACTCGACCTTCTTGCATCAACACACACGCTAGCCCAAGCAAGGATGCATCACTATAAATGACAAACTCTTTACCGAACTCCGGCTGTACTAGCACTGGAGCTTCAGTTAAACAGGTTTTTAGTCGATCGAAACTTTCCTGACAGCTTTTTGACCATTCAAACTCAACATCTTTTTGAAGTAGTTTTGTCAATGGTGCAGCTATCATCGAAAAACCTTTTACAAACCGTCGGTAGTATCCGGCAAGTCCCAAAAAGCTCCTAACTTCAGTAACATTCCTCGGAGGTTTCCAATCGAGTATGGCCGAAATTTTGTTCGGATCAACTCTAATTCCCGATGCGGATACGACGTGCCCCAAAAAGCTAACCTCTCTCAACCAAAATTTGCATTTACTGAATTTCGTGTATAACTGCTTGTCTCGTAAAATCTGTAATACTAATCTCAAATGCTCGGCATGTTTAGCTTCATCTTGGGAATAAATTAAAATATCATCAATAAACACAACCACAAACCGATCCAAGTATTGTCTGAAAATTCGATTCATTAAATCCATGAATATCGCAAGGGCATTAGTAAGCCCAAACGGCATCACTAAGAATTCGTAGTGACCATATCTCGTTCTAAAAGTAGTTTTGGGTATGTCTGAGTCTCTAACTCTCAACTGATAATAACCTGACCTCAAATCTATCTTTGAAAATACTGAGGCTCCCTTCAATTGATCAAACAAATCATCAATACGCGGTAACGGATATTTATTCTTTATTGTTACTTTATTCAACTGACGATAGTCGATGCACAACCTCATGGTTCCATCCTTCTTTTTCACAAACAATACTGGTGCACCCCATGGTGAAAAACTCGGTCGACCAAAACCTCTATCCGTGTGACAGCCTTAAAAGTGACCCTAGTTGGAAAGCGATTTCGGGACCGCTAAACCGAGTCACCAAATTATTTAAATATGATATTTATTGTCTAAAATATGTGAATATGAATGTGTGAAAGTTTTAAGCTTCGATTTCGTTAATTGCATGTGAATTTAGTTAATAGGACTTATGCGTGATACTTTTGAATTGTGATAGGGTAATCTATAAAGAGCTATTAGTGCATGTAATCAAAAGGGGGGGACTTGCATGTCAAATTCCCCCCCCCAATTAGTAGTGGCCGGCCATGAGCATGGGTGGACAAAATGTTATGGCTAAAAACATGTCATAAACATGTTGGGGTAATGCATTATGTAAGGAATAATAAAATAAAGAGCATGGGCAATAAAATATTAGTGTTAGTAGGATGAGAAACAAAAAAAAAAAAAAGAAAGGATGTGTGTGATTGTTTCCCCCCCCATTGCCGTGAGTTGAAGGGAAGAAAACAAAAAAAAAGAGTGTTCATCCTTTGGTTCATCCTTGGCCGAAAATTTTAAGGAGGAAGGAAGAAGAAAGGTTGAAGAGGTTCGGCCATGCATGTAACTAGGCTAAGGTATGTTTGATGATGTTCCATGAGATGCATGCATGTTTTAGTTGTTAGCTTGAGTTCTACCTAGCCCATGGTCTAAATCTTGCTATGTGATGGAAATGACACTCGGCCATGGATGCATCATTCTTGCTTGGTGTTGATGTTGTGTTGGTGAGATATCAAGTTATTTTTGTGACCCAAGTTGATATTTGAATTTTGGAATGAGTAAGGTTTTCGGCTATGGTAAATATAAGGGTGATGGATGTTGTGTCATGCTAAATCTAGATGAACAATGTTAGTGCTTATATCTCGATATTCATGAGTTTCTTTCTTGGTTTTACCTCAAACCCGTGAAGTATTTTTAATTGGTGTTGTTAGAGATTTCGGTCATGGGATTATAAGCTTGTTAGTTTTGATGGTGAAATTTATGCCTTGTAAGGGTAAATGGTGTCTTGATGCATTCGGCCATGGTAGAAAGTAGATGTGAAATGGTAGTAAGATGAAATTTAAAATGTTAGTATTTGATTACTAGTGTATAAATGCGTATTAGTCGAGTTTTGAATTTGAAACAAAACAATATATAATCAATACAAGTAACCATACTTGTAAGAAGTATTAAGCATATAATTGGCCTCAACATATACATGCATACTCGGCCACATGAGAAGATTAGTGTTGCATGTATTCGGTTAGAGGCAAGCATATTGATGCCTTTATCTTGGTTTAGACAATCGGCTAAAAGGGAGTGTTTAATATGTTGAGTTGATGCATGATTTCACATGTATGTGACTTTAATGTCTAATGTATAAATATGGGCTAAGTACCTTGTGTTCCTCTTTTTGATGCTCAAATGATTAAATCAATTTATTTGTTAAATTAAGCTCAAGAGCAAAGGGGATCTAAATCCGATAAAGGGAAGGAAAAAGTGGTCGAATAGCCATCGAAATCGTTCGACAACATCCGAGGTAAGTTTTCGAGTAACGAGACTTAGTTTACGATTTGATTAATTCATGACGTATGAGTGTAACAAATATACGGTGATATGATGATTCTACTTGAATTTTATGTTGAGTTAATTTGTCTATACGTGTGACGGGTAGCCGTATGTGCATAGAGATCGTGTCATAAAGCAAACTAAACCATGCTGTTTGTATGTGGCTAGTGAGCCGAAAATGGGATTGCTTAATACGTGACGTGTGATTGAACTCCAATTATGAAAATGAAATATAGATGTGTCATGATTTATTGATATGTGTATGAATATTTGGATGAAAACCGGGCTAAGTCCCGAAGGCATCTGCACTAGTGACTAATCCGGGCTATGTCCCAAAGGCATCTGTGCGAGTTACTAAACCCGGGCTAAGTCCCGAAGGCATTTGTGCGAATTACTAAATTCGGGCTAAGTCCCGAAGGCATTTGTGCGAGTTACTAAATCCGGGCTAAGTCCCGAAGGCAATTGTGCGAGTTACTCTAACCGGGCTATGTCCCGAAGGCATTTGAGCGAGTAGTTATATCCGGTTAAATTCCGAAGGTATGTGATTTTGGAATGGGCGATCTGCTGTAATAATTTCAATTAATACGCTCGTAAAATCCCAGCGATGAGGTATGTTTCGTATGTGCTTTGAATTAGTTGAGCCCTTACAAATAAGTATTCGCTCAGTTGAGAAATGAGCTACCGGCCTTTGGCTAAGTTGATCTTTGTGTATGAATATAAGGGTTGGTAATGTGAAGTAAGTATGATATTGAGAATTTGTGCATATGAAATTATCTGTTTAGCTACATGAATGCTATACTTTGGTTGTGTCTAAATTCATGGCTCAAACTTACTAAGCATTAAATGCTTACTCCGTTTCTTTGATTCTCTGTTTTATAGATTTTGGTTTGTCAGCTATCGGACTCGGGATTGTTGAAGTCGAAGTCGCCCACACTATCAAAGCCCCCTTTTTGGTACACTTTTGGTTGAACTTTGAAATGGCATGTATAGGACTACCCTTTTTGTTGTGGGTCATGGACCCCTTTGGATTTGTAAAACTTTGGATAGCCATGCGAAAATGGCTTATATATGTTTTGAGCATAATGTTATAGTCATCTTGAATGAATATGTTCATTAAGAGGCATGAAAATGTTTGGCAACGATTAGCCATTAGAATGGTTCATCATGATCATATTTTGTGCTATATATGCTAAAGGGCTAGTTGAATCATGGAAACTATGTAATCGGTAAAGTCTACCTTAAAAATAGATGCTGATAGCAGCAGTGACGTGAATGTGAAAAATCACTAAAAATAGTAGGAATGGAATTAAATAGTTAATAAATTATTTAATCGAACCTTGATGAATCTATTTTCATAGGAAAGTAACGAAATGATCATATGAACAATATAATATGAGATATTTAAGTTTTCGCGAAACAGGTCCAGAACGGTTTCTAGATTCCCTGTTCCGACTTTGGAAATTCATTATAAATTAACCAGAGATAATTAGAAGTCATGCCATATATGTACAGATTCCTTTTCGAGTCTAGTTTCTATAGAAACAAACGGAATCAGTATTGAAGCCCTGTACAGGGAGATATCCAAGTCGTAATGCATGGAGGTCAGTGTAGTCGAACCCTGAAACAGGGGAGACTTCAACTAATAAACTGTACTAATTGGCTCGACTAAAAATTTTAGAAAAAAAATTTTTGGATGGATATATGAGTCTAGTTTCAGGAAAAATTTACGAACTGGTTTTAGAGTTTTGGAACTCGAGATATGATTTTTAAGGTGACAGTGACGCAGTTAGCCAGCTCGTCTGGAAATTTTAAAATGGACTATACAAATAAGTGAGTTAAGTCTGCGAACCCCTCGTGTCTGACTCCGGCAACGGTCTCGGGTACGGGGTGTTACAATCCGTCAATTCTTGCAACTGAATTTTCAATTCCTTTAATTCCGTTAATGCCATACGATACGGGGTTATCGAGATTGGCGTGGTACCAGGTACAAGTTCGATGCCAAATTCTACCTCTCGAACAGGTGGCAACCCCGGTAACTCCTCAGGAAAAACATCTGAATACTCACAAACCACTGGTACCGATTCGAGTTTCCTTTCCGTCTCTTTGCTATCAAATACATACGCAAGGTATGTTTCACACCCCTTCCTCACATATCTCTGAGCGATCATCGAGGATATTATTGCTGGCACTCCCCTTAAATCAGTAGACTCAACTCGGACTATCTCATTATTTGCACCCCTTAAATCAATGGTTTTTCTTTTGCAACTCACCACTGCGTCATATACGGTCAACCAGTCCATACCAAGAATAACATCAAATTCATCAAATGGTAAAAGCATCAAATCGGCCGGAAAACAGGATTCTCGGATTATTAGAGGGCATCTCTTACACACTTTGTCAACAAGCGCATATTGACCCAAAGGATTTGACACTCGAATTACGAACTCAGTAGACTCAATAGGCAGAGTCTTACTGGATGCTAAAGTCTCACATACATAAGAATGAGTAGAGCCAGGGTTGATTAATGTAATTACGTTAGTATCAAAAAGAGTGAAAGTACCAGTGATAACATCAGGGGAGGATGCTTCCTCTCGTGCACGGATGGCATATGCTCTAGCAGGAGTACGGGTGTCAGATCGAACAACCGTATCAAAAGTCCCTCTCTGACTACCACCCCTACCTCCTGAAATCCTCGGTGGTCTACCCCTAGCCGTTGTTCCACTAGGTCTTACACCTTGCATCTTATTTTTCTCATCAAATTCCGTGCAATCTCTAATGAAGTGATCCTTCGAACCGCATCTGTAACAGGACCTGTTAGTGGACTTACCCCAACATTCACCTATGTGTTGTCTTCCATATTGTGGACATTCAGGTTTTTCTTGGCGATGGTTACCCACACTAGCAACCGAAGTAGCTCGGGAGTCCGTTAATGGTTGTGTCCTAATAGAAATTCCCGCAGTCGTCTTCGGTTTGTGAGTGTCCTCCCTGAACTTCTTTATAGTCGAGAACGGAGTTTTACTCGTTGATCTTTTACGAAAGTCTCTAGCTTCAGATTCTGCCTTCTTTTTCTCCTTTCCAAGTTCTTCCGCTTTGCAAGCTCGTTCAACTAGTGTTACAAATTCTTTTATCTCTAAAATACCCACTAGTAGCTTTAAATCTTCATTCAATCCTTCCTCAAATCTTTTGCACATAGCGATTTCATCGGCTACACACTCCCGAGCATATTGACTGAGTCTTACGAACTCATGTTCGTATTCAGATACTGTCATGCGGCCTTGCTTAAGTTCCAAGAATTCCTTACGCTTTTGATCGATGAATCGTTGGCTAATATATTTTTTTTGAAACTCCGTTTGAAAGAAATCCCAAGTAACTCGTTCCTTCGGGACTATGGTAATCAAGGTCCTCCACCAATAGTAGGCTGAGTCTCGCAACAAAGATATAGCACACTTTAAACACTCATCAGGTGTGCAGGACAGTTCATCAAAAACTCGGATGGTGTTATCAACCCAGAACTCAGCCCTTTCAGCATCATCAGTAACTATGGCTCTGAATTCCTCGGCCCCGCGCTTCCTAATCAAGTCTACAGGTGGTTTACTCGGCCTTACAGGATCAGTAGTTGATGGCATTATAGGCTCCTGGGGCGGATTATTTAAATTCGGGAATGGTTGGGCAACCGGATTAGTGCGGGCATATTGTGCGACCCACTCGTTCATCATAGTAAAGAAGGCTTGTTTTGCCCCCTCATCTTGATTATTCGCAGATGACTGAGGTTCAACAGGCAGTGTACCTTGCGTAGGAGCAGCCGCTACACTTTCAACGTCATCCGCTAAGGTCCTCTCTAAACCGGGATCCATTTACTAATGAAAACAAAAATTTTAGCCGTCAGAAGTCATCACACTATTAAACACTAACATTAAGGCATGTATAGCTAGACTCATACGCGCTATGGTAGTCCTAGAACCGACTAAACCATAGCTCTGATACCAATAAAAATGTAACACCCCAAAACCGTGGCCGTCACCGGGGTCGAATACGAGGTGTTATTGGGCTTAATTCATCATTTATACAGCTCAAACAATTTATTCTAAAACTCCCAGACAAGTTGTCAATCTGCGTTATAGTCACTTAAAAATTCGTATCTTGACTTCTGAAACTCGAAATCAAATTTCATAAATGTTTCCTGAAACTAGACTCATATATATATCTAATAAATTTTTTTTAGAATTTTTGGTTGGTCAAATTAGTACATTTTATTTGTTAAATTCTCCCCTGTTTCAGGGTTTGACTACTCTGACCTCTGAGCATTACGACTTAGATATCTCCCTACACAGGGCTTCAATGACTATTTCGCTTGTCTCTAATGAAACTAGACTCAATAATGAATCTGTACATATAAAGTATGACTTCTCATTATCTTTACAAAATTTATGGTGAATTTCCAAAGTCAGAACAGGGGATCCAGAAATTGCTCTGTCCCTGTTTCACAAAAATTTAAACATCTCATAAAATATAGCTCATATGGTTGTTTCGTTTCTTCCATATGAAAATAGGCTCATCCAGCTTCGATTACATAATTTATTCATTATTTAATTCCATTTCTACTATTTTTAGTGATTTTTCAATTTCACATCACTACTGCTGTCTGCATCTATTATTAGAGTAATTTAACATACATATCACCAAGTATGATCATGACTAGCCATACCAAAGGCTAATCATTACCACGCATTTCCTTACTACTCAATAACTATATCATGAGTGTAACACCGGAAATGATTAGCCATGACAAATGGCATAATAATCAAATGGACTTTAAACACTTTAAACATTTCCCTACAAAGTCGGTCACCTCTTGCTTAAGCCCTGTCCACCAATATAACTCACGAAAATCTTTGTGCATCTTATTTCCACCTAGGTGCATAGCATAAGGGCTACTATGAGCCTCTTGCAGCAAAGTCTGTCTTAAATCAGTATCCTTAGGTACGCAAATTCTGCCACAAAAATAGAGTACCCCTTCATTATTCAGCCCAAAATCCACAGTATTACCATTCTTAATCTGTCGGAACAGATGACCCAATGACTTATCTTCAAGTTGTTTACTCTTAATCTGCTTGATCCACACTGGTTTAACTTGAAGCTTAGCCAGCAAACTATCATCATCAAATAAGCTAAGATCAGCAAACATTGCTCTCAGATCAGTTATATCCTTGTGAGTCAGCGCGTCAGCCACCATATTAGCCTTACCAGGGTGGTATTCGATTGAGCATTCATAGTCCTTAAGTAGCTCAATCCACCTACATTGCCTAAGATTTAACTCCTTCTGAGTGAGAAGATACTTGAGGCTCTTATGATCCATGTAAATGATACACTTCTCACTGTACAAGTAATGCCTCCAAATTTTCAGTGCAAACATCACCGCTGCCAACTCCAATTCATGAGTTGGATAATTCGCCTCATACATCTTAAGCTGACGATACGCATAAGCTACCACCTTACCCTCTTGCATCAACACACAACCCAAGCCAACGTGTGATGCATCGCTGTAAATAGTAAATTCCTTCCCAGACTCCGACTGAATCAAGACAGGGGCCTCTGTCATAACTTTCTTAAGCCTCCCAAAGCTCTCTTGCTACGCATCAGTCCATTTAAAAGGTACTCCCTTATGTAGCAGCTTAGTTAAGGGTGCGGAAATTAGTGAAAACCCCTCTACAAATCTTCGATAATACCCAGCTAGACCTAGAAAACTGTGAATTTCTGACACAGTCTTAGGCTGCTTCCAATCTATAAGAGCCTCAATTTTTTGAGGATGAACCCTAATTCCCTCCACAGATACCACATGACCAAGAAACGTTACCTCACGTAACCAAAATTCACACTTACTAAACTTGGCGTACAATTGTTTCTTCCTCAAGATTTGCAGAACCACTCGTAGATGTTTATCATGTTCATTCTCAGTCCTCGAATACACCAGTATATCGTTGATAAATACTACCAAAATCGATCCAAATAGGGTTGAAACATTCTGTTCATCAGATCCATAAAAGCTGCTGGTGCATTTGTCAGCCCAAAAGGCATTATTAGGAACTTGTAATGACCATAACGAGTCCTAAATGCCGTCTTGTACACATCAACATCTTTAACTCTCAATTAGTGATCCTCTGATTGGAGATCTATTTTAGAGAAAACCGATGCTCTTTGCAGTTGGTCGAACAAATCATCAATCCCCTACAAAGGATATTTATTCTTAATGGTCAGCTTATTCAGTTGTCTGTAGTCGTTGCACATACGCATGGATCTTTCCTTCTTTTTCACAAATATGACTGGAGCTCCCCATAGAGACACACTAGGTCAGATAAACCCATGGTCTAATAACTCTTGAATCTGGGTCTTAGGCTCCCTCAGCTCCTTCGATGCCATTTTGTAAGGGGCGATGGACATCGGAGCTATTCCAGGAAGGAGCTCAATCCTAAACTCCACTTCACGCTCTAAAGGTAACCCCGATAACTCTTCAGGAAAGACATCCAAAAAATCCTTAACATTCCTGATATCCCTTACCAAAAAGTCCCCAACATCTGAAACACTGACATAGTCCAAGTATGCTTCACAACCCTTGCAAACCAACTTCTCGGCCCTTAGTGCAGAGGTTACATTATTCAAATAGTTTCGTCATTCCCCAATTACCACTGCCTCTTTATCTGCCTCAGTTCTCAATACAACCCGTTTAGTGGCACAATCCAAGCTTACCTGATGTTTAACTAACCAATCCATGCCCAGTATTAGGTCAAATTCTCCAAAAGACAACTCCATAAGATCGGCCAGAAAAAAAACTCCTTGTATCTCCAAGGAAACATCTCTAAACATCTTATTTATCCGAACGGACTTCCCCAGCGGACTTAGAACAGTAATCTCACTCATAGTGTTTTTAGCCATAATACCCAATATCTTAGACACAAAGCATGCTACATATGAAAATGTAGACCTAACATCAATCAGTGCAATATAAGGTACATTATAGATAAAGAATGTACCAGTAATGACATATGGAGCATCTCTATCCTCTCGGTGACGTGTAGCATAAGCCAGTGCTTAATGCCTCGCCTCAGTATGTCCAGCACCTCTGCCCAGTGCTCCACGACCACGACCCATACCATTTTCACCCTGGCCTGACTCTGGCCTCTCGGTGGCTGTTGGCCACCCCGCTGAACATTACCAAAACTAATAGCTTGCACCTGTTCGAGTCTTCATGGACAATCCTTGACATGGTGCTCCAAAGATCCGCATTTCAAACATGCACCCATCTTTTTCCAACACTTACCTTGATGGTGTTTTCCACAATTAGCACAAAACTGTGATCTAGAATTAGCAGTAGCAGTAGGGGTCCCTACTCTGGCTGGCCCATCAACTTTGGGCTTTTTCTTATACCTCTAAAAAGAATTTTAGGGCTCAGCATCCCTCTTACCTCTGCCTTTTTCTCTGTTCTGGCCCTCAGCGCGTGTCACATCCTCGACGATTTTTTCCTTGTCAACTAGTGCTGTGAAATCAGAACCTTTAAACCATCTTTGAGGCCATCCTCAAATCGAACACACCGCTTGTATTTTGTTGCCACCATCCCACATGCATAGTAGCTCATTAGTAAAAATTCGGCCTCAGATTCAGCCACAGTCTTTTCTCCCTGAGTTAAGTTTAGAAATTCCCTCCTACGGGCATCTACATAGCTAGCACCCACATATTTAACCTGAAAGGTAGTCTTGAAAAACTCCTAGGTCAAATGATCAGTTTGAGTTCCCTCTTTGACGATTAGCCACTACTTATAGGCCTTGTCCCTCAGTAGAGATACTACACCTTTTAGCTTCTGATCAGGGGTACAGCCCAGATCATCCATGATCCTTTCTATGGCCTCTATCCACTATTCGGCCAAATTAGGGGCAACTCTAGCAATACCCCTGAATATCTCTGCCCCATTAGACTTGAGTCGTTTCGTAACCGACCCTCGGCCCACATTACCAGTACCAGGCCCAGTGACCCTTTCCAGAATCCTCAACATTGCTTGGGCCAGTGTGTCGTCCCCAGCTGCTCGATTTTGAGACCCTATCTCAGCCATAGGTGAAGCTGGTGCCTCTCTAACTTCCTCATTAGGCTGGTGTCCAGAACACAAAGACCTAGCCCGAGCACCTCCATGGCTTTTGTCGCGACCTCTACCACGAGTACCCCTAGTGCTCATTATCCAATCATGCTTTTATCTGTATTAAAAGTTTTATGCCAATCAGTTTATTGTTTCAGTATTTATTACAGATGTCTTATGAACAATATTATCTCAAAGTTTGTTTTCGCATTATGCAGTGTTACTATGGTTCGCAGTTTACTCTAAAGAGTTTCATCACATTTTTACTACCTAAGTAGTCTCAGTAATAACATCTCGATATTATTTTTTCAAAAATAACAATCAGAAGACTTACAATATTGGCGCGGATACTCGGTCTACCACTACTTTAGTAAGCATAAACCCAAATAATCTCTTTAAACCATTTTAAAAACAACATTGTTGAAATTTTCACGTCTTTGAAAAACCCAAATCCACAGCCGAGTTTTGTAACATGGCTCTGATATCACTAAATGTAACACCCAAATCCGGCCTAGGCGATATGGCTAAATCTGTGAGTCACATTAGAGTGTTTTTCCAAAACACGAGTTCTGTGAAAACCCGTTCTACATAAAAACTTCTTTAGGTTCTCAAAAAAAGTTAGAGTGTCTGGTTCATTGTAAAAACTTCAAGTCGGTTTAGCAAAATTATTAATTATATGAGTTTGTTTTTAAACTTAAAAACGGTGTTTGTTGCGGAAGCTTTAAAAATTTGTTGCGTAAGCGTGATGTCTTCTGAAAATCATTTATTTGTACTACTTGAAAATTCGAGTCCTAGTACTAACAGGTAAAATAAAAGAAAATAAAATCCCCAAATCAAAATAAAAATTAAAAAAGGCCTTATTACATAATGAAAACCCAAAATAAAATCTTAAGTATAATATTAAAAGAACTACGTCGAGTGGCCACCTCTGAGTCCTCCGTAGCCTCGATCTGTCTAAGCCTGAGGATTTCCTGCACAGTTAACAGATAAGTGAGTTTACGAAAGCTCAGTGCGCGAAATCCCATAACTGCAACAACCAGTGTAAATACAGTCTGGGCCTAAGCCCTTTACTTCTAGTTTGGGGCCTTAGTCCCCTTTTCAGTAACAGTAACAGTATCGGCCTTAGCCCGTTTCAGTACAGTATGCAAGCAAAGAATCCTACCCAATCCATCCACTATACACCATCTCCGTAACAGCCCTACACACCATGTGGGGATTAAATCAACTCACCTAACCCTACACCAAATCGTATTGATTCCGATACTAAAATAGTATTTGCAGCCGGGCTGCCAATAATAGGCTTATAGCCTTTCAGTGCACTTCCTCCAAAATTATATATCCCACCCCATGCAATGCAACATAATATCATACGTGTATGCAAAAATGTCATCCTCAAAATCAGTCATACATAATACAGGGGTATTACACTCAATTTACCTCGTAGGGGTATAATGGTCATTTCAACAGTATGGGGTCCAAGTATACTTACTGACCCAAGAGTAGGTCCACAGTCGTCTTGACTGACCCATGCAATCTTATCAATCAATCAGTGCTAATGGCCTATAGCCCATATTGCGGGCCCATTTGGGCCCACACTCTCGTATGGCCCACATAGCCCAAAAATGGCCTCAGCCGTGTAGTACACACAACCTGGCCCACAATTTACCACATTTTTTACGATTCTTCTGCGTGGGGCCCACTAGCCCATTGGGCCCACATGGCCCAGTTCGACCTAGAATGGCCCAATATCATTTCAGCCCATGAAATCGCTCATGGCCATTCCGTTGACATCACGGCCTCATTTTGCTACTAGGCCTGCCACACGAGCGGCCATCCGCCCGGCTTTTCAGCTTTTGCTATCACACATCTAATGATAGTGTTCACACACCTGTTATTGAGTTTAGCCGAAATACCTCCGAGATCAAGAACCTATGGTTAACAACAACCTCTCATTAGTCTCAAACCCTTGTTAATCTAATACCATAATATTGAAACTGCTATAACCAAAACATGTACTTACCAATCAATAATTGCAACCTTCCCTTGCTCTAATTCTACGTTCTCCTTCTAATGCTTTTACCCTCACAAGAATAGTTAACCGACTTATAAGAATCTGGAATCCCACAAAATCACGACTAAAACTTAAACACCTACCAATAAAGGGATTATCGCTTATAAAGGGAAAACAATCGCCCAACACCTTGCTTAATGAAATCGAGCCCTTAGTAATTCGGCAAAACATAGTGTTATAAGTCAATCACTAAGGTGAAGAAAACAATAAGTAAGAAGGGTACATTCGACCCATAGAAGAAGAAGTTGACATTCCTTGAAAAGAAGACTTACCAATACTTAGCCGAGACCCCAGCTTAGAAGTCTCCCGAATTGTAAAGGAATAATCGACCAAGACTATTCGGCCAAGAGAAGAAAGGGAGAAAGTAGGAACAGGTTGTTCGACTTGAAGAACAAAAGATCACCACAGTGCAAAAGCAAAGAAGGTTGAAGGAAAGAAGAAAACAATCAGTCAAGGAATCATGAACAAAAACCTGAAAGTTGAAAAGGAGATGAAAAGAAGACAGTTGATCAATAAGAACTATTATGAAGTGCCAAAATGGAATAGGCAAGCGCCCTAATGGTCAAAACAAGAAGTACCCCCCAAGACCCCTAGCAGAAACCGACTGCTCAGCAAAAGTGAAAGAAAAAGACTCCAAAACGCAAAAAGGGAAAACGAGAGTACTAAACTGACCAAAAAAGAGGAGTATGACCCCTAGGCTGAATTCATGAGTTCCTAGAGTCCCCATTTGGAAATAACTCTCACAACTTCAAATCCCTTGATTCGCTCCTAAAAATCTCCTCATATCTCTCCTCTACTTCCTCCTACAAACCCTCCATGACTGATTCAAACTCCCCTGCTCTTATCAGTGTTTCAGTCAACCACTACTACCTCCCCAAAGCAAGCAGTAAAAATAATCTCCCTCTACACGCCACTTACCACTAGGCTAGCATGCTCACTTTGTCATGTCCTACTCACATTAACTTAAAAGTCTTCTAGCAGCAGACAAGGGTTTATTCAAATAAGACCAAAATTTTTGCTCAAGCCAGGACTTGAACCCACAACTACTCAGAAACTCCCAGAGCATTAGATCATTAAGTCAGACATACATCCATGTCACAAACACACAAAAATAATTTAAACAGGGTTTTTGAGATTTAGGGCATTATATAAACAGCTAATCTGAGAAAGCTTCTGACTTCGGATACATTTTTTGGTGGTTTCCAGTCAAGAACTGCAAAAATCTTGCTCAAATCAACACGGATACCTTTCGCTAAAACAATATATTCGAAAAATCCAACTTATCAGAGCCAAAACTCGCATTTACTAAATTTAGCAAATAGTTGCTTCTCTCTCAAGGTTTGTAGCACAATTCTCAAATGTTCGGCATGCTTAGATTCGTCCTGGGAATAGATCACAATGTCATCAATGAATACAACAACAAATCTATCAAACTATGGTATAAAGATTCGATTCATCAAATCCATAAAAACTGCAGAAGCATTAGTTAATCTGAAAGGCATAACAAGAAATTCATAATGCCCGTACCTTGTTCTGAATGCAGTTTTTGGCACATCCAAATCTTTAACTCGCAACTGATAATAACTAGATCTCAAACCAATGTTTCAGAACATTATTGCTCCTTTCAACTGATCAAACAAATCATCAATTCATGGCAAAGGATTCTTGTTCTTTATTTTAACCTTGTTGAGCTGACGATAATCAATACAAAGTCTCATTGATCCATCTTTCTTCTTTACGAACAACACCGGTACACCCTAGAGAAAAAAACTAGGTCGTGCAAAACCTCTATTTGTTAACTCTTGCAACTAAACTTTCAATTCTTTCAATTCTGTCAGAGCCATTTTGAACGAAGCTATTGATATCAATGATGTTCTCGATACTAATTCAATAGCAAACTCGACCTCTCTGATCTGTGGTAACCTTGGTAACTCTTCTGGAAATACATCCAGTTACTCACAGACTACTGGCACTGATTTAATTTTCAATTCAGACATTTTTGTATCCAGTACATAAGCAAGATAAGCTTCACAACCTTTTTTCACACATCTCTCAGCTGACATAGACAAAATCACAATAGGCAATCCACTCGACTCATCTGATTCAATTTGAAGGATTTCACTATTCTGACATTTCAACTTAATAGTCTTTCGTCTACAATTCATAACCGCATCATGTAACATCAACCAATCCATATCCAGAATTACGTCAAATTCATCAAATGATAGTAGTATCAAATTTGTCGAAAAACAGTAACCCCGAGTCATTAAAGGATAGTTCTTGCAAAATTTATCAACTGGAACATACTTGCCTAAGGGATTCGACACTTTAATCACAAACTCGGTAGACTCAATAGGCAAATTCTTCCTAGACACTAAATTTATACAGATATGTGAATGGGTCAATCCAAGATCAATCAAAGCAATTACACTAGTTTCATAAAGAGAAAATGTACCGGTGATAACATCTGGTGATGACGCATCTTAGCGAGCGCGAGCGTAAGCTCTAGCAGGTGCTCTAGCCTCTGATCTTACAGCTGAATCTTTTTTCGTACCTTTACTACTGGTTACATTCCCCGTATTTCTAGGTGGCCTCCCTCTATTAGCTGTGTTGCTCGGTCTTACATTCTAGAATTTATCTTTCTCGGCTAACTCTGGGCAATCTTGAATGAAATGATATTGCGAGCCCCATTTAAAACAACCTCTATTATTCATCCAGTACTCATCAAAATGTCGTCGACCACACTGTTGAAACTCATGTTTATTATTTCTTACACTGCCAACACTCGATACCGATGTAGCTTGTGTTTTAGGACTTAAGTATTGCTTTCCACGATCTCTATTTGAATACCCTATTGAAGCATTCGTACGAGTATATGAATCTCTTGATTTCTTTGACGAAGATTGATATGGTTTATTCATCGATCTTTTTCTCGAATCTCTAGCTTCGAATTTAGATTTCCTCTTTTCTTTGCCCAATTCTTCGGCTTTGCAAGCTCGGTCGACTAATACAACAAATTATTTCAACTCTAAAATCCCAACTAGTAGTCTGATATCTTCGTTTAGTCCGTCTTTGAATATTTTACACATAATTGCCTCAGTGGAAACACATTCTTGAGCATATTTACTGATTCTCACAAACTCTCGCTCGTACTCATTCTGATGTATGCAAGCCTGGGGCTCCCTCAAGTGCATATCATGATTCAATTAAGCTTCCAAAAACACCCATAACTCGAGCTTGTGCTAAGCATTTCCTAGAATCTGTTTTAGCTTCGAATGCAAAACAATGCTCACAAAATCAGCTCGAAGCAACTATCCAAATAACCCGTGTATTGTTTGCAAGCTGATCCAAGCTCATTTCCAGCTCCTCGAGCTCCATCCAGCTCAACTCAGCTCATTTGAGCTCAACCGAGCTTACTTTCAGCTCGTTCTTTATTTCAATAAATTAAACTAAGTTTTAGTTTTATACTAATTAGTTTGCTATAGCTCAAATAAGTTCATTAAATGTTTACACTTAGTTTGAGCTAGCCGAACTTAATGCTACTAGCTAGTCTTTAATTAATGTGTTTAGTTTAGCTTAGCATGATGTTTATGATGCTTAGTTCATGCTCTTAATATGTTCAGCTGAATATACATTGGGATTTAATGTATTCATGTTTCTTGTAGGTTCAGCCGAATGTATTGAGTACATTTAATGAGATTCATGCACGGCTAGGTACATGGACTATAAGACTTCATGCATGAACGAATTTATGCATGGTGGGCTGGTTATTGGTGATCCCTAAGCAACCTTTTGGCCAAGAGTTAAGTTCCACAAAGTGAACGAATACATGAAGAAGCC
Organism: Gossypium hirsutum; assembly: GCF_007990345.1. Lineage (NCBI taxonomy): Eukaryota > Viridiplantae > Streptophyta > Magnoliopsida > Malvales > Malvaceae > Gossypium > Gossypium hirsutum. The sequence goes on from NC_053431.1 coordinate 55,627,460, forward strand.
ATTAATGCAAGTACATGCATGGCTTAATACATCGTATGGAAGGATGCATGCACAACTAGTGTTCAATGGATGGCATTTGAAGGAATTCATGTATTGGGGATGTTCATGCAAGTGGGGGCTATTTTATGTACATGTATTTGAAAATTCATGGACCGTAATTAAGGAAGAACATGCATTGGTACGTTTCATGCATGTATCATGCATATCCAAGATGTCCATTCAAGTATTCAAGGTACATTAAAGCCTCATTCGGCCAAGGGAGATGTAGGAGTATTAAAGGGCTGCACATTCATGAACTATGGCTTTTCTTCTAGGCTAAGTATGCATGAATGCATCAAGTGAAGCAACATGATGGTTTGGCCAATTCATACACCAACTCTAAGCATGAACCGAATTTTAATGCTTTTGTGTGAACATGTTAAATACAAATGTGAACAGAATTTAAGTTAGTGTGAACATCATAGATGTTGAATATCAATAGGCATCTTAGGCTTATAAATAGTTTGTTTATTTCTTTCTAAAAGGACTTCTGCCAATTTGTTAATGAACATTGTTCTTGTGAGGTTGCTTCCTCTCATATCTCGTACAAGTTTCAAAAGACTTATCTAGTTTGTACTATTGGCGTCAATCGACCTTGTTTGAACTTATCACCAATCTTGGTATGGCGTTCACCTATCCTTCTATTCATCCTTTTCACCTTAACAATATAGGAACCGGGGTGACACTTTTTAGTGTTGAATCATTCCTGACGTTAAGGTCACTATTCCATCCCCACCTTACATTATCTCTTTCTTATTGTTTCAAAATCGAACCATCTTTTCAACATCCTTTCTTGTTTCCTTAACTGAACCTACCACTACCCTTTTGCATATCTTTTGAAAACTTTCGCTAATTCAAACCTATTCTTTCAATTCTATCTCGAGACCGAGGCACGAACGACCCTTCTCGACTACGATCGGGTAACTACATGAATTCGACTCAATCCCCCAGCCAGATCACATCACATTCACAGACATACGGCCCTGTTTCAGCTCCAAAAACTCTTTGCGTTTTTTATCAATAAACCGTTGACTGATGTATTTCTTTCTGAACTCAGGTTGAAAGAATTCCAAGTAACCCTTTCTCTTGCCACTACTGACACTAGAGTATTCCACCACCGATACACTGTGTCCCTCAGAAGTGATACGACATATTTTAAACACTCAGCCAATGTGCAAGAAAGCTCATCAAATGCCTGAATTGTATTTTCAAACCAAAACTCGACTCTCTCAGGATTGTCTTCAACAGTAGCTCAGAACTCTTTGGCCTCGTATTCCAGGATCTTATCAACAAGCGGTTTGTTCAATCATAAAAGTACCACACCTTGAGGAGCTAATCGGTTTGGGATTAGGTGGGGTTGGAGGTTGTAGCAGCCAGATTTGTTCGAACAAACTCCGTAAACCACTCATTCATCATCTGGTAGAAGGCTTTTTTAGCCTCTCCTCCCTGGCTACCCATTATAGGTCTCAACTTTCATTGTGCTACAACATGAACGGAGGCTGGCACATTACTTTCAACATCATCAACTACAGCTCGATTGGGATCCATTTACAATATGAAAACACGATTTAAAATTGTCAAGAGATATCACACTATCACAGATTATATATGGCATGTATAGCTAGACTCTCACATACGCTACGTTAGTTCTAGAATTGACTAAACTGTAGCTCTGATACCAATAAATGTAACACCTCTCACCCATATTCAATGCCAGAATAGGGTTACAGAACATTACCGAACTTATAACACAAACAAACATTCATTTCACATACATATTTCAATGTTATGTAATCATCATTTAATATCAACCACATTGTCCCTAATAGGAGCCTACGAAGCCCAAAACATGCTTTCGGAGTAGTTCAGGACTAAACCGATAACTTATGAAATTTCTGAAAAACTTAGAAATTTTTTCAAACTACAGAGGACACACACCCATGTGGCCCGACCGTGTGGACATTTGAAATGGGATCACATGGCCTTGTCTCAGCCCATGTCAGACCCCGTGTAACTCTCTGACTTGGGTTACACGGCTAACACACACACCCATGTGGCTAGCTTGTGTGCCTTAAAAATTTGCCACACACGCTCGTGTGCTCGGCCGTGTCAAACCTGTAGGGTATACTGAGTTACGCCACACGACTAAGTCGCACGCCCGTGTGCTAAGCCGTGTGGAATATATTGACTTGATTTCTAATTCAACACTAGCAGACACACGACCGTGTAACCTAATCGTGTGTCACACAAGGCTTAGATACATGCCCGTGTCTCTGCCTGTGTGGACAAAAATAGGCTATTTACTAAGCCATCTTGCCACCTAAATTTGCACAAACCTAAACCAACCCAATTGGCACAAAACCTGGCATAACTAGACATTTAAATCAACTCCAATCAAGCTCAATTCATGAAAACCTCATACCATTAACCACAATACACACAAACATCAAATTTGACCATTTCATTCATGCTAACTCATAATCACAAATCATCTAAATGGCATATTACAATTATGCATCATTTGGCCTAAACAAATAAGCATAGTAATTCTCAAATATCAACCATTTAACATTCAAAATACCTATAATCAACAAGCATCATACACCCATTAACAAACTCACAACATAAGCGATATACACATATATATATATACATCATCAAACCAACCAAATTAAGCCAATTCTCATGACTATATACAAAACCAAATTCTTAAGGTTTACAAGCCATTTCAAATGACTAAATTCATTAACAGCACAAATACCAACATGACCAAAATCCCTATACATGCCATATACACAAAATACTTAAGTTCAAAAGTGTAAGAGCCTATTTTTCAATGAAATCGGAACAGTGGTTTCAGGACCACAAATTCGACCCAAAAATAAAGTTCATTTTAATTTTATTATATGGTCCGTATTATGATAGACATGTAGTGTCAAAATTTTGATACGAAAATTTTATCGATTAAGTGTTTAATTATGGGAAGGACCAAATCGCATAAAATGCAAAAGTTGAATTCTAGTAGCTAGAAGAATCAAATAGCTATGGAATTCTAAAATTAAGGTCTTTATATGGTAATTAGACCATTAATAAAAATTTAGTAGATATTTTTGGATGATTCATCCATGAAAAATTATAAAAGGCTAGGGACTAAATTGAAAACCAAAATTATTAAAGATGATAAATTAATTAAATAGAAATAAAAATATTTTTTATCATCTTCTTCCCAAAAATAATACATGGACCCTAGGAGAGAGAGAAGAAACTTTCTTGGCCAAATTGGGTAAGTTTTCTTGTCCCGTTTTTAGTAATTTTGTTATTTTTGAAACGGAGATAGCTTAATCTATCTATTTGGGGGATCAATTTGAAAAGTTATCAAAGTATGGAAAATGGGTCATAGATGTATAAGCTAAAAATTTGCAATTTATGGTAGAAAAGGAAAGGTTGTTGATAGATAAACAACTTTTACAAAGTGATTTTTGATGAAAACATGATTCAGGGACTAAAATACAAAGTGGTAAAAATTAATGAAAAATTCTTAAATTTATAGAATATATGTGTTGTAAATTCTATGTTGAAATTTTTATTAGGCTTAGAATAGGGAGTAAGTTGCATGAATTTTATTTTCCGAGCCTGGGGACAAAATTGGAATTTATGGAAAAGTTAGGGGCAAAATGGTAATTTTACCTAAGATGTAAATTGACTCCACATGAATATGAAATGTGATAAACTAACATTAAATTTACTCGTATAAATCTAGATGGACCAAATTCAGAGTTAAAACAAGGAAAAGAGGAAAATGTTGGATTTATGTACACGAACATTTGTCGAGGTAAGTTTGTGTAACTAAATTGTATATGTTTTTATGCTTGAATTAAATGTTGTATTTGTGAATTGTATATATGCCATAAATATGTGAAATGATCACATACTCATTAAATCCCAATTAATGAAAGTTCCTGATCAATTATAATGTCCGACAAATGATTAATGATAAAATGTTACTTTTATGTTTGAAATGAACGTGGAATGTCTTTATTTGAATTATATGAATGTTGTGGATGTATGAGATAATCACATGCCTGATAATGCTTGGAAAATGTTTAAATCCTAGTTGAATAAATAGAAAATCGATGGATATGTGATTTCTCGAAATGAATGAGGTCCTACATTTGTTGCTGACGGGATTTAGCTCGGACGAGTAATCCTATTGACCTCATTTATGAAAGGATTTAGCCCGGATGGGTAATATTGATATAAGTCCTCTCGAGCATATGCTATGGATTAGATTTAGCCTGAACAGGTAATCCAGATCAAGTTCCTTAAAGCATATGTCATAAAAAGGATTTAGCCTGGACTGGTAATCCTGTTGTATACATGTGTGGCTCAAGAGTGTACTCTCTAAAGTTGTACCTTATGGGTATCATTGAATATGAATTGATGGATCCTAACTTGTACACCTTTAGTGTATTACCTGTGTATCCATTGATATTTCAAATAAATTCAACGGGTGACAATTCCAGACATGAGAAGATATGAATAACAAAATGAGTTATTACACGTATCCGTTTGAAATACAAGAAAATGATGATACATGACAAGTGATATATGAAAGTATAAGATGATGATATTTTTACATGGAAATTATTAGATGAGAATGTTCATCCTTGATTATAGACTTCTACACCTGGACTGTACTGCTACTTGTGTGACCTTGATATGTCGAATGATATGTAACACCCCTATCCCGTAACCGTCGCCGGAATAGGTAAGGGGCATTACCAGACTTGTAACTCATGCCAGATCAGTAAAATTTTGAACATTTTCTTGAAGTAAAGATCATTCAATTGGATAATTGCTAGACACAACCAGGGATAAAATTTTAAAAAAAAACTTATAAAAATAAACATTCAAAAGATGTCATATTCGCATAGCTTATATACATTAACCAAAATATCCTCCCACTACTAGTCTATTCTATACATGCCATAAGATAATCCAAAACATAGCAGTACGAAACAGTGGATAGTGATAGTGTGACTAGTTGCTGATGATCCCCGAGCTTGTAGCTTCCAAATGAGATCTATAAAACAGAGGAAACAAAGTAAACAGAGTAAGCATTACAATGCTTAGTCAGTTTTAAGCAGTGTCAACAGATAATAATCAAATTATAACATAGTTGTTCGTATTTTTATTTCACTCTTCCTTCGGGCATACCATCCTTTTTACCGAATATGCACATCTCATCATATATAATAGGCAGATAAATTCTCACTTGATAGTGATCTCTTACAAACATAGGTACATTACATATTTTCACCTAACTTTCCACATTGACCAAACGCACAATAATCATAGAACAGTCTTATTGCTTTACTCACATATGCATCACATAACGACCTTGTGATTTAATCCAAATCAAGCTTAAATATAATCTCAAAATACATACCTGACCAACTTAACGCATTGAACGTATTTATTACCAATTGTTACTGTGAAGTCGTATAATCTTATGCTTTACTCGAATCTTCAGCGAAACCTTTAGCTCGAATAGTCCCCACACGTAGTTATCGGGTCTTACCCGGACAAAATCTCCACACGTAGTCATCGGGTCTTACCCGGACATAATCTCCACACGTAGTCATCGGGTCTTACCCGGAATATATTTCCAAGTTTCATGTACATTTAATCACATGTTACAACACTCACATCGACTGTCATATTTGTAATTCATTTGCCTCATCAAATATCTAATAATACACACCTTTCACATTTGGTCATTCGGCCACAATATACATATTTCACACTAGCCATTCGGCTTTACCACATATACATATCTCATATATATTTCACATTAGCCATTCTACCTTATCACACATATGCATGTTCACATTCATCACATTGGCCATTCGGCCTTATCACACATATGCATGTTCACATTCATCACATTGGCCATTCGGCCTTATCACGCATATGCATGTTCACATTCATCACATTGGCCATTCGGCCTTATCACACATATACATGTTCACATTCATCACATTAAAATCCTAAATCAAAATATAAATTTTCATGTATTCACATCACAATTATCCAAATATACTTCACATACCACATATACTTTCATGTATACACTTTGTCTTGGCTGAATCTACATCTATCATTTTCCAATGAATAATTCAATTTCATGCCATACTATCATTTCATATTCGAATACTTATAAACTTACAATTTCACAAATTTTAATATCAAAGATCCATCTAACACTCATATATCATTTTACAATATCACAATTTAGAATTCACGTATGGGTTTAATCAATAGCTTATGAGAAACTAAAACAAGTTTTATCCATGTTTACAACATAACCACAAATTCTCCACAAGCTGTTTTTCCTGAGCAACAGTTGTTAAATTATTTGTAACTTGGGCTACGAAATTCAAAATTATGTTCCGTTAATTTTCCATGAAAATAGACTCGTATATCCTCTATCCAAAAAATTTTCAGAATTTTTGTTTGGCCAATCAATACCATATTTTTCTTAAAGATTCCCCTATTTTACTGCTTGACTACTCTGAGTACTCTTCACTAAGAATTTAATTTCTCATTGTACCGAATTCAAAATATGTTTTCGTTTATTTTGTTTGAAACTAGACTCATTAAGGAGTCTAAGCATATAATTTTATCTAATATTCATTTTTGTACGATTTATAATGATTTTCCAAATACTGAACAGGGGATTTCAGAGCCATTCTGACTCTGTCTCATACAACTTTGAAAATCTCATTATCGGCAACCCCTTTACTTACACGATTTCTTTTATGCAAAACTAGACGCATCAAGATTTAATTACATAATTTATTCAGCCTTTAACTCAACTCTCACAATTTATGGTAATTTTTCCAAAACACGCTACTGCTGCTGTCCCTAGCAGATTTATACAATTTACTCTGTAAAGTTCTCATTCACATATTTAAAACATAATATCATATATGCCGTCATTTAGAAAAGTCATTGACCTTAACGTATATACATAATTCATACTCATCCCGTTTTAAAACTTAAAACTTACAAAGGAATCAAACTCAATTACTTAAGAACTTACTTTGTGTTGGGTAAAACGGTTCCAACTCGGCTACTCGATGTTCTTTGCTTTGCCCTTGCTTGATTCCCCTCCTTTAACTTCTTGAGCTTTCTACCTTATGCTTTTGGGCCATTCGGCTAATAACCATGTAATATCATTACTATCAATAATCCACTTACACATACACATATACATATTTGTATATTAGGTAACCACCCTTACTAACTACCCATTTTAGTCGATTTTATACAATCAAAGGTAATATCACAAATGGGCATACTTATACAGCCGAATGTGCTAAAATTAGATCTAACATCACCTATACACTTGATTAAATGGCCGAATACCTATACTATCAATTATAGTATCATTTTTATTCTTTCAAACACATAGTTTCCTCCCATGAACACTTGGCCGAATTTTTTTCTTCTAATCTAGCATAGCTTCACATCTATTTGTAACATCATATAAATCCACATATAACTACATTTCTACCTAAATCTTCTTTCACCTTCCTACTATTTCCCTTCACAACATCAAAAGCACCATACTCTTAGCATTTACCTCTCCCTAACCGTATGCCATTTAATTACTTATTTAGGTAGAAAATTAACATATGGGACATGATAAGACATTGGCTACTAGCTAGATTTTCACAAAAATTTAACAAAACTAACATGAATCCTACCTTAATCCTCCCTTATGATGGCCGAATGTCTTAGAACATTTCTCCCCTCCTTCCCTAACTCACGGCACTTCAAGAAAAGAAAGAAGATGAAGACTTTCTCTTGCTTTCTTATTTTATTCCCCTTTCTTTCTTTTTTTTGATCTATTTTAATCATTTACTAATAAAAGCATCATTAAAAATTCAACTTAATGGAAGAACCATCCTTGCTTGGCCAGTCACTACTTGAGGTTTGGGTAATTTGATATGCAAACCCAAGTTTCCTCACTTTGTTATCATTTGATCCTTACATATTCCCCTATCATATTTTCTTAAGTTCTCAACTAAGTCAATCACATGAAATTCACCTTCATAAGTCTAAATTAAAACATCAAATTTTCACACATGCACTAATATACATAGAGGATATGCAACCAAATTTTAAATAAATTTTGGGACTCGGTCTTGTGGCCCCGAAACCACATTCCGACTAGGGTCAAATTAGGACTGTCACATTTCTCCTTACAAATTATCAAAACATACACAATGTAACCCATTGAGCTCATGACCGAATGCTTCATGCATCACAAACACAAAATCACATACATGGGTCATTTTAGGAGCTTTAAAACCAATTTAAATTTCTCAAAATCCAAAGAAAAACATATGAAATCATACCTTAATTCCCAACACAAGATGGCCGAATGCCTTAGGTGTTCTTTCTTCCATTTTTCTTTTTCTTTCCTTATGGTTTCGGCAAAAATGAAAAAAAAGATGATGGAACTTTGTTTTTATCACCAGTACTAATATAAATTTATTATTTCAATATATAAAAATATTTTATAATAAAATGTTTATTTATGTCTTCATTATACATAATTCCCACCAATTAAAAAATGGAGACAAGAGAACACATTGTTACATGCATGTGTTGGCCGGCCATTTACATTCAAAAATGGTCTAATTGACATGCAAGTCCACATTTTTGAATACATGCTCTATTAGATCACTTTATATATTTACCTAACCTATTTTACCAATGTTTCACATAAGTCCCGTTTCAAAATTTCACATACAAATGGAAAAATTAATGCTTGAAATTTTTACACATGCATTTACTCACCTCATGAACATAGAATATAACTTTCAATTATTTATAAAACTCGGTTTCGTGATCCCGAAGCCACTTTTCGACTAGGATCAGATTAGGGGTGTCACATGATATGATTAAAGTTCTGATATGAAATAATCTGAACTCAAGATGAACTATTATGAAATTATACTTGTAATACAAAGAGATGATTTATACATGTTAAATGAGTACATGTTGTGGAAAGCATATGTGCATGGAAACTTGATTGTTGTTGAGCCCATATATGTTTTGATGTTATTATGAAATATCTGACTAACAAGGGCAATGAGGATGTGTATAGGGCTTGAGGTCAAATTGATTGAATATGCCTTACATAGTTACCTCAAAATAGAATGAATGGTAAGTTAAGTACCATGTTATACGAATTTACTAAGCATTTTATGCTTATGCTTACTTAGTTTTTATTTCCCTATTTTAGATTAAATCGGAAGCTCGTTGTTGGAAGCTTAGCGAAGATCACTCACACTATCCATCGGCCCATGTCGATAAAATCAATTATGGTTGTAATGGCATGTATAGACTATATTAGTCATATTGGCATGCAAATGTAAATGATGCTTGTAATCTAGCCATTGGAATGGCTAGTATTGGTTTGTTTTAATATACTTGTAATGTCAAACTATGGTAGCTACATATATGTTAAATAGTTAATCAAATTATGTCTTACTTGAGGACTTAACTAAGGTAATATTATAGGCATGTATTCATGAAATAATATGTCATGATGAACAATGGAATTTGCTTGATTTGAACGCTTGGAATGGTTGGTATTTGGATGTATGATTCAAGTGTAGGTTATGGGTGTGATTTTGGGTGTGAAATGAAGCTAGGAATGGCTTTATTTTGTCCACACGGGTAGACACACGGACGTGTGTCTAGACCGTGTGTGACACACGGCCGGATACATGGGCGTGTAGTTAGGCCGTATGTCCCCTACACCTTAATTTCGAATTGAATTAATTAACCACACGGCCTAGCACACAGGCATGTGGCATAGCCGTCTGCACAAGTCAGAGAGTTAAACTGGGTCAAACAAGGCCTCCAACACGGGCATGTCCCTTGGACCACACGGGCGTGTGAGCCCTGCTCCTTGGAAAATTTTTGAAATTTCGCAAAAAATTCTTAGAGGTTCCGATTAAGTCCCGAATCAGCTCTAATGCTCATATTGGACCTCGAGGGTCCATTTAAGGGACGTTACGAATGATTTCAAAATTTGAATAGTAACTTGCATGATTAATCTATAAATGTTTTTGAAAGTTTTGGTAATGCTCCGAAACCCTGTTCTAACTACGGATACGAGTTAGGCGTGTTACAAAAAGTACCAAAATGATAGCTGGATAGTGTGATAAAGTCATTGACGATTCCTGAATCTGAGCTAGCTTTGATTTCACTATAAAACACGAAAAATAAATGAAGTAAGCTATAAAGCTTAGTAAGTTCGTATAGCATTAAAATCAACTTACCATATATGCACAACTTAAGCAAATAAAACATAACATAACATAATTAATATTGCAACATCAACCTACCACATATTCATTCACAAGGATAGATATAACTTTCATAAATTCCTCATTTCAATACTTGTATGGTTCATTTACATACCTATACCACCTCGTCTCAACTTTTACACTTCTTTGATATACCTATTGAATCATTCGGAATACTATCGGATACTCCGAAAAATCGCACCCTAAGTGCCACATAAATAGCCGAAGGTATCTCAATCTCGTATCACATATAATTCTCACTCTCGAGCTATCAACGGGTCTGCTCACACAAGCTGGCAGTCATGACGAAGTTACACAAAGCTACTCACACAAGCTGATGAGTATTCGCAACACATGTCGGATAACTCAGCCACCGGTAGGACGAACAGACCAACACCCAAATCACATAACCCCTAATGACATGTCATTCGTATCCTAATCTATTCCTAAGGTTCAACCGAGATTTTTCTTTTGTTGAATTGTTTTTGAACATGTCCATAGTGTCGTATTCACAATTTATAATATAATAAAGCATTTAAAACATAATTATAACAATGCTTATTACCTACAAACTTACTTCAAATGCAAAAACGACGAAACGAGTCAATTAGTCCAAAACCTTGTTCTTTCCCTGATCTAAATCCGAATTTCGCTTTTCTTGATCTATATAATATCAAATTTAACTCATTTAATCACCAACCTATTCAATTTAGCCCAAAAATGCACATTATAGCAACTTTACACTTTTGCCCTGTGACAGCCCTAATTTGACCCTAGTCAGAAAGTGGTTTCGGGACCACAAAACCGAGTCACAAAAATAATTGATTGTTATATTCTATGCTTATTGTATGTGTACATGCATGTGTGAAAGTTTCATGCTTTAATTTTGTCATTTGTATGTGAAATTTATTAAATAGGACTTATGTGTGACATTTTTGAAATGTGATAGGTTAATTTTAAAATGGTCTATTAATGCATGTAATCAAAAAGGTGGACTTGCATGTCAATTTCCCCACTTTGATAGTAGTGGCCGGCCATGGTAATGATGATAAGCAATATGTGTTATGTAATAATATTATAATATGGTAATGGCTTAATAAAAAAAAATCTGTTAAATTAATTAAATGAATAAAACAAAGAAAAGAAATAAAATGTTCATCTTTTGATATCTTTGGTCGAAAATTCTAAGAAGAGAAGGGAGGGGGAAACAATCATTCGGCTACTCCTTTCTAGTCTTGATTAAGGTATGAAATCCATGTTAGTTTTTGAATTCTTTTGCATCTATTAAGCTAGTTACTAAGTCCCTTACTTGCCCATGTCAAAATTTTGAGTTTGGTAGTAAAATGAGTATTCGGTTATGGAAGAGGTTTAAGGGGATGTTTGTTGCCTTTATGAATTAAGGAATAATTAGGAATAGGTGATGTTGGAACTAATTTAATGTTCATATAGATAATTTTGAATGATAGAAAAAAATCGGCTTGTGCATTGGTGAAAATGCCGAATGTGAGCATTTATAATAGTTGAGTTATGCTTGTGTTTAAAGTGATGGATTGGAGTGGATGCCTATATGTGTTGTGAATAATTACTAGTAAATTAAGGTTTTCTAGATTACCTATGTCATTGCCGAATGTGTGGATAGTTGGAGAACAATTTGTTAAAATGCTGAATAGATGGATATTCGGTTAATGTTGTGTTTAAATGAGCACGATGTGTTGTATTGATATTATGATTAAGTGAAATTATAGAAATATATATAATGAAATTGATTTGGTGATATACATGTTTAAATAATATGTATACAAAGAATGTGTGAAAGAGTAAATTGGTAATAATCTCCTTGGGACAGTAGCAGTAAAGTGATTTTGGAAAATCACTATAAATTGTGGAAGTTGAGTTAGAAGCTGAATAAATTATGCAATTAAATATTGATGAGTCTAGTTTCTTATAAAAGAAACTATAAAAGCAAAAGAATTTCCGATAATGATATAATTGAAGTAATGTGGGACAGAGTCAAAATGACTTCTAGATCCCCTGTTCTGTATTTATAAAATCACTATAAAACGTATAAAAATAGTCAAATGATGAAATTTATATGCTTAGACTCCTTAATGAGTCTAGTTTCAAATTAAATAAACAAGGACATGTTTTGAATTCTGTACAATGAGAAATTTATTTCGTAGTGAAGAGTGGTCAGATTAGTCAAATAGTGAAACAAGGGAAACTTTAGGAAAAATCTGGTATTGATTGGCTAAACTAAAAATTATGAAAATTTTACAGATAAAATATAAATGAGTCTATTTTCAAGGAAAATTTACGGCAATTGATTTGGAGTTTCGTAGCTCTAGTTATAAATAATTTAGTGACTGTTTTTCAGGAAGTCAGCTTATAGTGAAATTGTGATTATATTGTAAACATTGATAAAAATTTGCTAATGAATTGCTTATTGATTTCTTATAAGCTTACTATAATCTGTATGTGTGAAAGTCGAATATATATGTATTATATTCTGAAAATAATATTTGAATAGTCGATTAATGATTAGTTTAAAATTTGTTGAATTAAAGCTCAAGAGCATAGAGGGGCAATTTCGAATAAGGGAAAAGAGAAAGTAATCGAGTAGCCAGTTCGCAGCCGTTCAAATATATTCGAGGTAAGTTTTAAGTAGTTTCCTTTAGTATATAATTGACGATGACACTATAAGAGTATAGTAGGTAAATTGTGATCTTTGGCTTGCACTTGAATTAAGATGTATAATAGATAATGCATGTATATGACTTATAGTTTGATGGCCACTTTGAATTTAAGATTAAATGATGAATAGAATGAGTGATATGAGATATAACCACTGAGCTGAAATGTGAATGATGATTTGCGTATCGAGTTTATATTCGAATGTAATAGATGACTATTAAGTGATAAGGTGACTGTCATGTGTTATGATCAAATGTGTATGAGATTGAAAATATCCGGACATGAGGTCCGCAAGCTATATGCTGGAAAAATATCCGGACATGAGATCCGCAGGCTATATGCTAGAAATATATCCGGACTTGAGGTCCACAGGCTACGTGCTGGAAAAATATCCAGGTTAAAGACCCACAGGCTTACACTAGTAATGTATTCCGAGCTCTAAGATTTGACAGAACCAATGCCAGTAAGTTAAATAAGATTTCGACTTCGAATATCAGTGGTAAACATCGTTGCGTAAGTATTATATGTTTTACATGTTAAGGTTCGTGTTATGTGCTTATCTTTGAATTGATTTTTTTTAAGTGATTTAATAGCATCAAGGCACGAAATATATATATGTGTGTGAATGAATTCGGTATTTGAGGAAAAGACAATAATATAATTTGTTAATGTAAGTCACCATATGAAAGAATGTGATTAAAGGTATTTGTATAATCTATGTAAATAATGAAATATGTGCAAGAAGTCTTGTGTATACATACATACATATTCGGCCAAGGGGTTTTGTAACTAATGTACTGGTGTTTATTTGGTCAAGTGAATTACAATTAGAATACAAGTTTTGTGATACTCAATGTTCAATTTTAATGATAAGCCTTAATAGTATGAATTGCTTAAAACTTACTAAGCCTCGAAAGCTTCCTCTGTTTCTTATTTCTTTGTTTTATAGATTGTTGATTTTGGCTATCGACTCGGGGATCGTCAGCAGTTCTTCATACTATCGATCTTTTTGGTACAGTTATATTTTGGACTCGATATGGCATGTATAGGTTGGACTGTTGACAAATATATGTTTTGAAATTGTAAATATCTTGGCCGTATGAAAATGGCACTTATGAATTATAAATCTGTATGTATTCAGTTCGATTTATACTTGTGTTGGTAGATTATGTGATTGAAATTAAATGTTTAGCTTGGTAATACCTCATAGCCTATACCGGCGATCGGACACGGGCTAGGGGTGTTATATTTTATTGGTATCAGAGCTACGGTTTAGTCGATTCTAGGACTAACGTAGAGGGTCTGAGTCTAGCTATACATGCCATATAGTATTAATACGGTAGTATGATGAATTCTGACAGTTAAAAAATGTGTTTTCGTATAGTAATGGATCCCGATCCCAATCGAGCGGTAGCCGATGATGTTGAGAGTGTAGCGCCTGCTCCCGCGTGTAACACTCCTAGCCCGTATCCGTTGCCGGAATAAGGTTATGAGGTATTACTTGACTGAACAAAACTTCTATAAGGTCAAAGATATTTACCAGACATAAATTATCAACAATGCAACCTGTCTCATTGATTTTTCATAAGAGCTCTTATAAATTTCCAAAATGACTAACTATCAAAACATAACCGAATATCTAATAACAAATTAACTACTATCAAGTTATAACTAAAACATTTCAACACATTAGTTCAATTATAAGGCTTCTCTAGACAAAATAAGCGAGCCATCTTCGCATGGCTATAATGTATACAAAGACAAAATATCATTCTACCTATAGTCTATCCTATACATGCCTTAAATCATGATGATATACCATTTTCTCAACTCACATAATGACTCGATAGTGTGATGATATCTCCGGCTTTTCCAACTCGAACTAAAGGATAAACCTATAAGGAATGGAAAAGAGAACACGGAGTAAGCTTCAGTGCTTAGTAAGTTTTAAGCAATGCAAACAATTAATTTACTTATAGCTCAATATTTCAAATTTTCAAGAAATCATTCCTAGGTAATTGCCATTTCGGCCAAGTATCCATGAACATAATGCATATTTAGCAAATGCACCTCACTTGAATCTGAACTCAATTAAAACCAAATATTGAAATCACAAATAAGATCATAAGAACTCGAAAAGTATCTCATTAACTAGTTTTAACCATGTTTGCAACAAAATCACAAATTCACTACAAGCTATTTTCCTGAGCAACAATCACTAAATTATTTATAACTAGAGATAAGAAACTCCAAATAAAGTGCCGTTAATTTTTCCTGAAAATAGACTTATATATATTCCATCCATAAAATTTTCAGAATTTTTTGTTTGACCAATCAATACCATATTTTTATTGAATTTTCCCATGTTTCACTGTTTGACTATTCTGACCACTATTCACTACAAATAAATTTTCTCATTATACAGAATTCAAAATATGTTATCGTTTACTTCATCTGAAACTATACTCATTAAGGAGTCTAAGAATATAAATTTTATCTTATAATCATCATTGTACAATTTACAATGATTTTCTAAAGATAGAACAGGGGATTTCAAAGTCATTTTGACTCTGTCTCACTCCACTTCAAATATCTCATTATCTAAAATTCTTTTTCTTACATGGTTTCTTTTATAAGAAACTAGACTCATTAAGATTTAATTTCATAATTTATTCAGCTTCTAATTCAATTTCCACAATTTATGGTGATTTTCCAAAATCACGCTACAGTTGCTGTCCCAAGCAGATTTATTACAAATTTGCTCTTTCACACATTCCTTGCATTCAAATTATCTAAACATGTATATCATGTCATTCAAGATCGAACTCATATAACATAGGCATTAAAAGGCTTCACTATCAGCTTTAGTTCAATTGAAACGAATGAAATACAATATCATATTCACATTTAATTTTCCAAGATCGTAATCACCTAAAAATAAAATCATATACTTCCACAAACCTTTCCACAAGGACCAAGTGTTTATATTTGAATATAAACATAGAATCACTTCATATAACTTCACATATTTACTGAATATATCACAATCACATTTATAGTCATAACACTTATTCACAGATGCATCACTTTATATATTTATAATTTAATTCAAATCAAAATCGCATACGAGTACATGATACATACCTGGCCAACTTAATATGTAATGCACTTTCAATTTGTCAACTTAGTGTAGGATCTTGTAATTGTATACCTTCATCAAATTCATCAGCACTTGGCCCACTAGGTATAAAACCTGAAATTATATTATCAGCACAAAGCCTGCGGGACTTTAACCCGGATACATTTCCAGCACGAAGCCTGCGGGACTTTGTCCCGGATACATTTCCAGCACGAAGCCTGCGGGACTTTGGCCCGGATACATTTCCAGCACGAAGCCTGCGGGACTTTACCCCGGATATATTTCCAGCACGAAGCCTGCAGGACTTTAGCCCGGATACATTTCCAGCACGAAGCCTGCGGAACTTTAGCCCGGATACATTTTCAGTGTCTTGCATATTTATTCACATGTTAACACATTTCACATAACATTTCACATTAGCAATTTAATTGCCTCATTCGAATATAAGCACAAAATGTACACCTACCTTTTAACTTTCGGTTCAATAATCATACACAAGGAACACATAATCTTTTCATTATCCTAGTTTCACTTTTAATAACCTTTCGACTATATGTCATATTCACAAATTATTTCACACACAACCTCGATCAAGTAGGAACAATAGTCACAATTCATCTATTATACAAATATCCCATTCTTTGACTTTGTTTCATAATAGCTATTCTGTCACCACATATATACCATTCAATTCACATTCGACTTTATACAAACAAGTACAATAAAATTGTATACACATATTACACACTTTCACATCATCACTTAATAGTCATTCGGCCACATTATATACATAAATCATCCATTTCATATTCGGCTTTATAGCCGAAATTCAATATACTTATTGCAATTCGAACTTGTAAACGTAAAATAATTACTTATCATATTATATAATCTTAAGCGCGCAGCAAATCAAATATAATTACTTAAGGACTTACCTCGGAAGACGATAATCGGAACGAGACGACTAATCGACCATTTTGATTTTCCCCCCGATCCAATTCCGAATTCTACTTTTGCCAATCTAATTAATATCAAAATTAACTCACTTATTCAACATTTCATTAAATTTTATCTAAAGACACATAATTTGGGCATTTTGCATTTTATCCCCTAACATTTCACATTTTTACAATTTAATCCCTATTTCAAAATAACACAAATTACTCAAAATTTCATCAAACCCATGTTAGGCCGAATTTACCTTAGGTCTCTAGCAACCCATTTCTTTTATTTATTTCACGTTTTGACCCCTCAATTTACAAATTTCTAAATTTAGTCCTTAATACACATTTTTATCAAAAATCACTTAATCAAACATGAAAATCAAACATCAAAGATTTATTACTCATCATCAAACAACAAGATACTCAAACATTCAATAATGGCATCATCCAAATACTTTAACAATTTTAAAATTAGAGGTATGGGCCAGCTAGATTACGAAGCAACGATCTCAAAAACGTAAAAATTATTAAAAATCGAGACGACATGGACTTACATGCATGAACAACCATGGCCGAACCTTCAAAGCTTTGAGAACATTATTTTCTTTCTCACATTCGGCTATTGATGAAGATAGCATGTAATTTGGCTTTTGTTTTATTTTATTTTATTATAATTACCAAATACCATATTTAACCTTAATATACATTAATAATTTCCATTATACCAAGCCATGGAATTCCACTACCAACAATTATGGAATAATTACCACTTAAGGACTCCCACTATTTAATTCCATAGCTATTTAATATCTTTAACTTATAGAACACAACTTTTACGCTTTGCGCGATTTAGTCCTTTTTGCTTAATTAACTATCAAAACAATAAAATTTTTCAACGAAACTTTAATATCATCTTATTGCCACTCCGTAAATATTTCTAAAAATATTTACGACTCGGTTTATAGAAATGAGGTCTCGATACCTCATTTTCTAAACCCACTTGACCTTAGGGTCATACCACTTGAGCTTAATAAATCGCTTATAAAACAAAAATCACAATATCAAAAACCTTTTTTAAACTCACAATTAACTCATAAAGATTAAATATAATATTTACAAACCTACTCATCGGATTTAGTGGCCCCGAAACCACTGTTCTGATTAACCCTAAAAACGGGTTGTTACACCGCGCATGGGACAGCGCCGATGGACTCTCAACCTATTGCAAGCAATCAGAACGACGAGGCTAGACAGGCTTTTTATAGTGTGATGAATGATTGGTTCAACCAATACATTCGAACTAATACGGCTGTCCCACAACCCCCACTCCCGAATAATACGTCCCCTGCACCTACAATACCTCCGGTAATTGGTCAAACAAGGTTAAATAAGCCTCCGGTTGACAGAATCAGAAAGCACGGGGCTACTGAATTTAAAGCTACAGATAGTGATGATGCCGAGCAAGCTGAATTTTGGTTAGACAACACTATTCGAGTACTTGATGAACTATCTTGCACACCCGATGAATGCCTGAAATGTGCTATATCCTTGCTACGTGATTCTGCTTACTATTGGTGGAACACATTGATTTCCGTTGTACCCAGAGAACGGGTGACGTGGGAGCTCTTCGAAACTGAATTCTGAAAAAAATATATCAGTCAGAGGTTCATTGATCAAAAATGAAAAGAATTTCTTGAGCTTAAACAGGGTTCCATGTCAGTTCTGATTATGAACGGAAGTTTGTCACACTCAGTAAATATGCTCGGGAATGTGTATCGTCTGAGGCTATTATGTGTAAACATTTTGAAGATGGGCTGAATGAAGATGTAAAGATGTTTGTTGGCATTCTTGAAATACGAGAGTTCGTAGTACTTGTTGAACGAGCTTGCAAAGCCGAAGAACTTAGTAAAGAAAAAAAGAAAGCTGATGTCGAAGCTGGAGAATTTCGTAAAAGATCTTCAGGATAGTCTTTTCAGCAATCATCGAAGAAATTTCGAGATGATTCAGGCCGATCAAAGAATACTTCAGGTTTTTCCAGATGAGACCACGATCGACCCCCTGTGAGTACACAAGCCACTTCAGTTGCCAGTGTTGGAAATGATCGTCGGGACAGGACAGAGTGCAAGTATTGTGGTAAATGGCATTCGGGGAGTTGTAGATTTCATGACCGCTCCTATTATAAATGCGGATCAGCCGACCACTTTATTAAAGACTGCCCGGGATTGTCTGAACAGAATATGAATCAAAGTGGGAAATCGAGTACTACAGCACGAGGTAGACCTCCTAAGAATACGGGGAATGCTAGTGGCAGTCAGAGAGTGTCTAGAAATGCTACAACCAGATCCGAGGCTCGTGCTCCTGCTAGAGCTTATGCTATACGCGCACGCGAGGATGCTTCTTCGCCTAATGTTATTACCGGTACTTTGATTCTCTTTGATACTGATGTGATTGCTTTGATTGACCCTGGTTCTACTCATTCATATGTATGTGATACTTTAGCATCCAGTAAGACTCTACCTATTGAGTCTACTGAGTTCGTAATCCGAGTGTCAAATCCCTTGGGTTGATATGTGTTAGTCGACAAAGTGTGCAGGAAATGTCCCCTGATAATCCGAGGTTCCTGTTTTCCGGCTGATTTGATGCTTTATTGTTTAATGAATTTGATGTTATTCTCGGTATGGATTGGTTGACCGTTCATGATGCAGTTGTGAATTGCAAAAGAAAGACTATTGACTTGAAATGTGCAAACGATGAGATAATCCGAGTTGAGTCTATTGATATGAACGGGTTACCAACAGTTATATCCTGGATGTTGGCTCAGAAATATGTCAAAAAGGGGTGTGAAGCATATCTTCCGTACGTACTTGATATGGCATGTATAGGTTGGACTGTTGACAAAAATATGTTTTGAAATTGTAAATATATTGGCCGTATGAAAATGGCACTTATGAATTATAAATCTGTATGTATTCAGTTCGATTTATACTTGTGTTGGTAGATTATGTGATTGAAATTAAATGTTTAGCTTGGTAATACCTCATAGCCTATATCGGCGATCGGACACGGGCTAGGGGTGTTACATGCCCCTAATATTTCAACATTTTTACAATTTAATCCTTATCTCATAAAAATACAATTTCATGCAATTCAACCTAAACCCATGCTAGCCTAATTTCAATTAAGTCCCTAAGAGCACACGTTTTCATTTATTTCACAATTTAACCATGAATTTTACACATTTCATAATTTAATCCCTATTTGGACATTTTACTAAAAATCACTTAATAAATATTGTTTATCTAACAACAAGCATGCATTTTCAATCATTAAACATCAAAACACACCAACATTTATCAATGGCAAAACCCTAAACTTTTAACAGTTTTGCAAAATAGTCCCTGGGCTAGTTAAACTAAGCTGCAACGATATCAAAAACATAAATATCATTAAAAAAAGGGACAAAATTCACTCACCTATTAAGCTAGAAAGCTTGGCCGATTGTAAAGCCCTAACAATGGCTTCTCTTCTTGCTTAATGCGGCTAAGGAAGATGATAACATAACAAAAATATGGTTTTTGTTTTATTTATTTTAGTTTATTACACTAATTACTTAATTACCTTTTACTAATACATTAAAACTTATATAAGTAATATCCATAAATGTCCATTTGAACAACCAATGGTCTATTTACCACCTAACTCCCTCATCTATTTAATTTAATAGCCAAATAGTACTTTTAGCTATTAGAACA
The DNA here is from genome assembly GCF_007990345.1 of Gossypium hirsutum. Classification (NCBI taxonomy): domain Eukaryota; kingdom Viridiplantae; phylum Streptophyta; class Magnoliopsida; order Malvales; family Malvaceae; genus Gossypium; species Gossypium hirsutum. The sequence continues at coordinate 55,648,416 of NC_053431.1, forward strand.
TCACTTTTACACTTAACGTGATTTATTCCTTTTTATCAAATTAAACATTCAAACGATAAAATTTCTTAAAGAAATTTTCACACAATCATAATATCATGCTGTAATTATTTCAAGTTCGGATTTGTGGTCTCAAAACCACTATTCTGATTTGACTAAAAATAGGTCGTTACAGCATGAGTTACAAGACGCTACATCAAACATCGAACTCCTACATATTCACACAGTCCCAAATACATGCAACTATCGTCACTTTCAAATATTCTGATGGGTAATGATTTTTAAACGCTGTAGGCAACATTTAAATCAACTTATCAAACATTTATTGACATTAATAACAAGTTAATCATGCATGGGGACCATCTCACAAAATCCCCAAAGAAATCACTTAGGTATCGATACTCAATTTCAGGTATCGATATTTATGAAGATAGGTATCGATACCACTAGAAAAACCGGTACCTTTTTAGCATCAAAATAATGGAACCAAACAAATTATCGATACAAGTCAAAAGCATCTATATTTTCATCTTGAGTATCGATACTCGAAAAAGGGTATCGATACCAATTTAAGCTACTGACTCCTTGCACATTCATTTCAACATAGAGGTATCAATACATATGCCCCGAATATCAATAACTTTGTACATCTAAGAAAAAATTATAGCAAAACTGAGCATTTAACACAACCAAACATACACCACTTCAACATGCATTTTTAACCTCAATATTCAACATCAAAACATCCATAATTGCAATTCAAAGCATCATCAATGTTTTTAAGCCAAGACAACCCAAAAACAATAATATCAAACATCCATCAATTCTTAAGAGTCTAAAATCATATCAACCATTTAAGACATAATTAAAATCAACCAAAAATGTTTACCATATTTCCTTATTCTCATAGTTCAAAGAATAATATGAGTTTCACCTATTCAAAACCTAAAGCCTAACTTGGATCACTTTCTTGGAATTTCACACCACTCACACCTCAACGCTAACTATCTGCAATGTTTGAAAAGAGTGGGTAAGCTTAAACAAGCTCAGTGAATGATTAGAAAAAACACCAAATAAACATGATGTCATACATTAAATGAGAACATCTAAAGCACAACTTTATACATATTTAACCAACGTCACATACTAGAATTATTCATGCATCAATTGTCAGCTCATCTTACTTTGAAATCACATAATTAGAGATACATCACATTTCATAATATTTCATTTAATGATAAATTGGCACTTGAGGCTATGAAACATAAAAATGGGCTCTATCACCCTGCATTGGATACACAGATCTCTAACACACCAATGACTCGAAGAGTTGAACATATCCCAAAAGCGTAGCATTTAGCTAACACTCTCCAACACACCAGCATATCTCAATGAATGGAGCTTAGCTCACATTCTCTTATCTCTCCAAATTGTCACGGGCCCTAATGCCCCAAAATCATAACACATGGATGAGTAGTCAGAAATCCTATGGCATGCCAACTATATCCAATGGTCTCAAAAGGTCACAAGGCCAAAATATCCATAATAAAACACATGTATACTTACCACTTTCTGTACAATTTTACTACACATTTACATCATTAACACGACATCATCACAGTTGTTCAGCATGTTTAACATGCCCACAATTAATATTTTCCACAATAGCCATCTCAAGCATATATCTCATATCACATTAACACTTCATAATAAACAATCCATATTGTATAATCACATATCACACAAAAGTAAAATGGGGAATAAGAAAGGTTACACTCGAAACTTATGATAGGGGTTAGGCGACTCCTAAGCTTTCATTTAACACGTAGTGTCTACACGTAGCAATTCCAAACACTCACCGTTCATGCTTTTGCCTAAACATTGAAAGCTTAAACTAGCTTTTCATTTCCTTTCGCCTTACTCGAAGAAGGCTTCAACGGTTCCGATTCTTTACCCAAAATAAATCACTCAGCAAACACAATTAATATTCAGCCATAGACTCACCTAAATCAACCAAAACCATAAGCCTAAACTAGTTATTCTTGGAATTGAAATTTTCGACTAGTAGAACTGAAAACCAAAAGTCTAAATTCCTACTCGTTCTCAATGCTTAAAATTGATTCAAATCCTCTAGTTACTTGCCTAATAATGATTCCTAACCTTCATACCACTCAAAATTGCTTAAAATCATGGTTTCAAAATTTTGACATACAATGGCCATCTTTCATGAAAACTTAACAAAACATTGAAAACTTTTTAGAAACATTCTAATCACTTTAAAACAAGTTGAAAAGCACTTTGAAACATCAATTTCATTCAAAATCCCAAATTTCACTATTAACGCCCTAAATTTTGGTATTTACACAAAACCTTTGATTCAATAGATAAAAACTCGATTTAAATAGCTAGAGTTCATAAAAAAACTATTAGGAAAATGAAACATTACCTTTATTTAGGGGAAAATGAGCGTTTGGTGCAAATCCATGAAAACCCACAAGTTAATTAATAGTAAAATTAATAGTGTTCTTGATGCAATTTCTCGAGACTTGGAAAGCTCAAAAAATTGCTTGAATGCGAAGGATCATCTTGAATGGTTCAAACAAGGGTGGGGACTTTAACTTGAAGCACTTGAATGCTTTAAGGAACCAACTTTATAATAGAACTCGACCCGTTTAAATTTGACAATTGCTTGAAACTTGGTATCTGAAGTCGCCACACTCCGGGGTGTTGGATCGAAGTAATAAGACAATGGGTGAACACGACAAACTCGTAAAAAGTTTGATAAGTTCAAGAAAGTTCAGTTAAGAACCTTGGAGAGAAGAATCTCACAAAATAATTTTAATATTCAAAATGTTCTAAGTTGTTTACAAATGACAAGCTTAACTATTTATAGGACTTTAAAATGACTAATGAAATTTGACAATAATGGTGTTTATGAACACCTTAATCATGTTCACACTTAACTTTAACATGTTCACACACAAATATAAAATTCAGTTCATGTCTTAAGGTTTAGTGCATGCTTTGGTCGAATAGACATGTCTTGTTCCTTGGTGCATTCATGTATACTTAGCTAAGAAGCAATCTCTTTGTTCCATGAATGTTCAGCCTCTTAATTCCCTTAAGTCCCCTTGGCCGAATGTTCCTTGCATAGGACTTGCACCATATTAACTGACACCATAATGAACATGTAGGTGCATGGAAGTGAACATGCTTCTAGAAGGTACACTCCCCACAGTCCATATATCTTCATGAATGCCATGTATCCGTCTCCATTAAGTTAAGTTTGAGAACATGCTTTTGTTCCCCCATAAATTTATTCACATGAACCAACATTAAGATTTGAGTTCTTGAAAATTCTAGAAAGGTCTTATGCATGAATTTGGCTTGAATGTAGGAGCTTAAAGTGTCATTATTGTCCCAACTGAATAGTCACCTGCACAAGTATAAATAGACATTAAACTTAGTACAATTCACTTCACAATTCAGCTAAGACAATTAACAAAAGAATTAGACACTTGAGTCTTGATCCACTCACATATATCATATATACATACCATGACACACACACGTGCGCGCCTACTTAAGAACAAATGAATCAAACATGCTAAAATAACACATGTATACATGTTAAAAATAATTATCAAATCAATTTAAATCTAAAAGAATATAACAACATGTCTGATAAAATCTATGGATAAAACAAAACAAAAATAACTTGACACATGACATACTAAGACAACAAACATGAAAATATCCATTAAAACACTCGATTGACGAATTTCATTTTAACTTTAGGCCCTTCGTGCTTGGGCTAATTTTGAGTCCTTTGATTCAAAACACATGATGTGATCGGGATCACATTAGTTCTTGATGCTTTTTTCTTTTGTAATTTTAGGGAGGTTTAACGTAACATCCTAATTTTGGGCCTAGTCAGAATAGTGGTTTCGAAACCACAAATTTGAAGTAGAAATATTTTTTTTATGATTGTTTTGAGGTCCAGGACATGTTTGCATGATTGTGTGAAAGTTTCATGAAGAGATTTTATTGATAAAGTGTCCAATTTGACATTTAAGACTAAATTGTAAAAGTTGCAAAATAGGAGATTCTAGAAGCTTTAAGTATGAAATAGCTTTGGATTATTAATTAAAGGTCCTTAAATATAAATTTTCCCAATTTCTAATTTTATGGACAAAAATGGCCATGCATGGATAAAATTTGAAAGTTTAGTAAAAAGGGCATTTTGGTCATTTAGTAATTAAAAGATTAAAAAGGGAAAAATGAAGCAAAATGTGCTCATCTTCTTCAAGCTAGGGTCGAAAATTTGAAGCTCTCCATAGCTAGGGTTTCTTCACTTTCAAGCTCAATAGTAAGTGCATCCTATCCCCGTTTTTAATGTTCTTTGCATTTTTGAAGTTGTCATCAACTGATCTAGCTATTTCTACTATTATTTTTAGCTAGGGTTGTAACACCCCTAACCCATATCCGTAGCCAAAATAGGGTTACGAGACATTACCAGACATCAACTTCTATACAATATAAATTCTAAATCCAATAGTAATCATCCACTAAATTATATTAGTTAAATTTGCACATATAGAACACATAACCAGAAAAAAAAAATTGATCCTACTTTATTACTTATAATACATATACAAACAATGCTTCAAATTTCAACTATATTAAAATCATTTATATAACCACATATTTGAATTAACTAATGTGCAACAAAGCCATGTTACATGTACTTAATACATATAAATGTCTGAACCACATGACTCTAATATTAATGGCACTTATATACTTAAAACATATCCCATCATATATTATTACACTCCATACATCGAATATATGCCAATATCTATTTCATTAGTTGAATATCAAACATATCATTTGATAACTTCTGCACAAGCACATAATAAAACCATTAGAACCATATTACATAAACCATTATGCAATTACATATGCAACTTTGGTAACATTACAACATGGTCGAACATTACATGCAATTTTACATATGCAACTTTAGTAACATGCAATTTACCCTAAAAACAAAAGCCACGTTTAACATTTGAACTCAAATAACATTCCAATGTACACCAAATTCACATCTATATTAATATACCTAAACTTCATATTTCATCCTATTAACTAATCATTATTTAGATCACACCATTATCAATATCATATGCATATCAAAATGAATTAAATATCGTAATCGAATTTACAACCACTGTAACGCCCCGAATTTGGGCCTAGAAGTTTTGGGCCTTGAGTATGAGTCTGTAAGGAGGTTGTATATAAGCATTTAATTGTACAAGGAAATGACACAATTAAATGTCTTCTTTGGTGGTTAATGGCTCTGAGAAATGTTGGAGAAATCTTGGGTTCAAACTTGGGCTTTAGCAAAAATTTTGGTTTTAAGTGAATAAAACCCTGGGTGCTTGGATGAAGGCCTTTTAAATTATTGTGGTAAATAAATGACACAAGGAAGCATGTGGTCTAGTGGTTGTGGCGTCATTAAAGTTGCAAGGGAGCCTAGGTTTAAGTCTTGGCTCTTGCAATTTATTTTGGTTTTTCTTTTAAAGGAACCTAGACTTTGGCCTATAGACCTTATAATTAATTGAGGCTAAAATGGTGACACAAAGAGCCTTGTGGTGTAGTGGCAAGGTGGTGTTTTGTGTAACTGTGAGGTCTAAGGTTCAAGTCTTGGGATATGCAATGGGGTAATTATTTTGTTGTTTGAGCTGTGTAGGAGGTGGAGTTGGACTGGAACTCTGTGGTTGAAGTGGTCATATAAAAATAAGGAATTTTCCTAATGGTTGAAAGTAATCCCACATCGGGAAGCTAACATGGGAATTGGTGAGAAGCTGGCTTTAAATAGAGCGAACCAGATGATTTGGTGAGGGAAAAAGTGATTAAGACTCAATGCAGGATGTACCAAGCTTAGTGATCGTGGACTTCGACGCGTTCTCATAAACAGGTGTGTATTCACGCCCTCCTTTGTAAGAAGTCAACATAAGCCGAAAAGCCAAAACCTCGACATTCGGGGCATTACGAGCGTGCGAACGCACGAGGGGTGAACTGAGCCCACAAATCATGGGCGATAGACTGTAGAGGCCACCAGGAGTGTTCTCGTGTGCTGGGGCTATTCTGGGCCTCAATGGGCCCATGGGTCCGCTTGTGTAAACTTCACTGTTAAGTGGGATGTAGATAGACTTGTCATGTTGCGCACGCGACTTAGATAGTTCTGGGCTGAGACCCCAATATTGGTAAAATTACCGAAATACCCTTGTAGTGTAAAATGACCGTAATACCCCTGTAGGGTAAAATGATCGTAATACCCCTGTAAGGTAGAATGACGATTATGACCTTATGTTTCTATGACTGACGTGCTTATGATTTACATATATGATTGTACTGAGTATGACTTTGCATACACGTATTATTTATCACATGACATATTGTATGGGGTTGGGTTATTATTGACGGAGGAAGTGTACGGCCAGTAGCTGTTTTGTATAAGGCTTTAGCCTTTCTGTGATACTTATGGCTTATAGCCGTTCTGTTAACTGGTAGCATTGCTGCGATATTTACGGCCTTTAGCCGTCCTATCTACGGCATTGAGCCGTCCTGTCTACTTCGCCGTCCTATTGACTTAGTGCCGCAACCGGTGCTAAGCTTGGTGTGTTGGCTAGGTGGGTCGATTTTATCCCCACATGGTGTGTTGGTTGGTACGGGTGGTGTGTTGGTTGGACTGGGCTGGAAATCTGTCTACATATCAACATCTGATACTGATTTTGTACAGGGCTTAGGCCTATCTGATTCTATTAATGGGCTAGGCCCAACTGTTACTGATTTTGAGAATGGGCTACGCCCAATCGATTCTGATTAGGGCTGAGACCTAAGGGGAATTTTACTGGGCTTTGGCCCACACATATTATTCTGCTACTGTCCGGTCCAGACTGATTCTGAATTTTGTCTGTTTACTAACTATTTTAGTTGAGGAGGGGATTACACACCGAGTTTTCATAAACTAACCCTGTTTATTAACTGTGCAGGTAATCCTCAACATTAGGAGGATTGGTGCTGTGAGGGACTAGGAGGTGGCTACACAACTTCTATTGTTTCCGATTTTCTTTTAAGTTATCTATTTACAAGTGCTTATATTTGATCTGGGTTGTAACAAGGCCTCTTTTAATTTCTGGTTCTAAATTTGGAATTTTATATATTGTTTTATAATGGCTGGAGTAGAACACGGTTTTCTTTTCCAAAACAATAATTGTTTTTCAAAATATCACGTTTCCGCAAAACTTTAAACTAAGCTTCCGCAACAAATAAAGTTTTAAAGGTAATAATGTTTTACAAGAGAATGACTTTTAATAAACCAATGAAAACTGAGGTTTTCACAAGTTTTAAAATGGCCAGAGGTTTTAAATAGCAAGAAGGGTTTTCAATGAGAACATGGTTTTCGAAAAACACTTCAATGTACAAGCCAGATTTCGGCCATAGCGTCTAGACCGAGTTTGGGGTGTTACAACCACACATATATGCATACCTGTATTAATATTAGCATCAACTTGACACTTTTAACTATCCATTAAAACAAACCAAAACATACCTAATCATAACCGTCATTACCATTTGGATTCATACCAAAACAATCAACCAAAACAATCGTGAAACATATTCATTACTTACCATTTAGCAACCGAACCTATAAAGCCAATATACAATCATTGATCACCCTAATTATACCACATTTCATACTTCCAAAATGAGCTAACTATTAAGCCTATTATACATCATACTTACCATTTCTCATTGTCGAAGCATATAACCAAACATCACAAACATATATACCAAGAAACAAACTTCCCAAAATAAGTTTAATTCATAGTCAAATACACACAAGCTTTAATATTATAGCCAAGCCACTTTCGCATGGCTATATATACACAAATTCAAAACCAAACATATTTAAACCAGCCTATACATGCCATATGTTCAAAGTTTCAAACTTCAAAAGTACCGAATGATAGTCGATAATGTGACGATGATCCTTGACGATCCCCGAGCTCGTAACTAGCTTCCAAAATCTATAAAACAATGAACAAACAATCACACAGTAAGCTTAAATAGCTTAGTAAGTCATAAGCAAATAAATCAATTCAATTCAATATCATTCATCATTCAACTTAATTAAACCGAACCATACTAGCCATAACCACATATACAATTATTAAGTTTGTAACTATATGTATCAATATATATACTGTAGCATTATTATCCACTTGGCTGAATACACATATATTCATATATATATACTTAATTCTCATTTTCATAAAGCACATTTCATATATTCATATAAAGTTTATACTTACTTTACTCCTCAATCATTTAACTTACTACATAACTGTCCTTTTAGCTCTATTTCACATTCGATCTTAACTTGATATTGCCCATTGAACCATTCAGAATTAATAAGGATACTCGAATAATCGAAAAGCTCGTATAACGCCAACGTCCCAAATGTAGTCTTACATGTAATCACATATCGATGCCACTATCCCAGACAGGGTTTTATAGGAACTCATATACGATGTCGATGTCCCAAACATGGTCTCTGTAACACCCCATACCCGTAACCCACGCCGGGGCGGAGTATGAGGCATTACCTTTACTTGATCTCATGCATACAAACAATCTCAAGTCCCCAAGACTCGGTCCAAATTAAATTTTCTCAATTTCTACTTTAAACTTCTTATTATGGGCCTGCGAGCCTCAAATTGACCGTTGAAAACCATTTAGGACTATACCAGGTCCTTAAACCAATTATGAAAATTTTGTCCTTAAAATAGGGCACACGTCCGTATGGAAGGGCAACATGCTCGTGTGACCAACTCGACATGGTCGTGCTGATGGCCCGTGTGGCTCACACAGCCTAAGCACCCTGGGACACACCCGTGTCCCACACCTATGTAGAATTAATTTCTAATTCACACCTAAAGGGGTTTTCACACGGCTAGACACACGTCCGTGTCATTAGCCCGTGTCCCTCACATGGCCACGACACGCCCGTGTCCTAGCCCGTGTGCAAAAACCTGGGTATTCTGTTTCTAATGTCAACATGCTCATAATGTCACACGGCCAAGGCACACATCTGTTGGGCCGTGTCCTCCACAGGGCTGAGACACACAGCCATGTCTTTGCCCGTGTGTTTATTACCATGCATACTGACTTGAAATTTTTACGTGCAAGGGACACACGGCTGGACCACACGCCCATGGGGTAGACCGTGTGTCACACATGGCCTAGACACACCTCCGTGTGCCTACCCATGTGGACAGTATAAGGCTATTTACCAAGCCTCATTGCCACCCTTACATATATAGTTCCATACAAATACAACCAATACCGAAACAAGTATAACTCCTATAACTAAATCAGCCATAATAGACATTCATTCAACCATGAGAATGCATATTTTATAAATTCAAAATGAATATTACTGTCATTCAAAACTTAATACAAATTAAAGAGTTTCCAACCCAAACCAACACATTTAGCCAATTCTCAAAGACACAAAATAATAAAGTCTAAGTCCTATACATGCCATATACAAAAATATAAATCTAACTATACCGAATGCTTCGGTTGATAGTGTGATTGATATCTCTAACTTCTGAAATCCTTGAGCTAGTTAGATGGCACTGTAAGGAAATGGAAAGGAAAGGGAGTAAGCATAAAAGCTTAGTAAGTTGCATGTAAGTAAGTACACAAAAACAACTTTTTATCAATGATCCACATGCTCATGATACCAAGGTAGGCATAGGCATAACTTACTCATTACCATCCATACTAGTCACATATTGTTCAATGAGCTCATATCTCATACGTACCAATTAGGTACATGTACCACTCACAATACGGTTATACTTTCCTCATTAGCTTAAGAACATAACGTTCACATTTGAACCATTTAGAACACTACTTGATATTCATTAAGCCTCAGACGTGGGTAAGGTGCCGATGCCATGTCCCAGACATGGTCTTACACTGGCTCATATCTTAAGGCAATGCCATGTCCCAGACATGGTCTTACACTGACTATCATCTCGTAGTCGATGCATGTCCTTGACATGTCTTACACTAGCTCTCGTCTCAATGACGATGCCATGTCCCAGACATGGTCTTACACTGGCTCTCTTAATGTGGTCGATGCATGTCCCAGACATGTCTTACACTAGCCAACAATAACCCATATGTCACGGCATGAATACCCGATTTATTTCGTAAGTTCAAATAGGAATTCTACTATCTCTATTATCATCATGCTAGCTCAATTCCACAATCAAGCAATTCATGCTATAGTAATTCAAATACAATTCAACACATGCATTAGTAATGTAGTTGTATTATTTATATACAACTTACCTCGAATTACAAAATGTGGCAACTAGTCAGTTTAGTCAATTTGCTTGGTTTTCCCCTGGTCTAGGTTTGGATTTGGCAATTCCTGATCTAAAATAGCAAAATGCACTTATTTAATCACTAAATAAAATTAAGCAATTAAAAATTCACATCTTTGGTAAAATGACCATTTTACCCCTATACTTGAAAATTATTTTTTATCAAATTTCTTCACATCTTAAGCCTAGCTGAACTCTTTTTACTCTTATAGAAACCCCAAATTCTCTTTACTTTACACATTTATCAATTATTTTACAACTTGTGCAAAATGGTCCCTTTAGGTGTTTTCATCGTAACACCTTTCACAAAAGTTGTCTATTACACAAATAAGACTCATATTCTTCCATAAAATTTCAGAAAACACCCTAAATGCTCTCATGGAAAAACCCTATACCTTCAACTATTTTGCAAGATATACCCCTCATTTGAAAGCTCCTGCTTCAAGGGTCTCAAAAATACAAAAATCATCAACAAATTACATGGAAATCACTTACTTGTGAGTGCTTCAAGTTGCTGAAAATTTTAAATTTCAAAACCCTCTTATGGCTGGTAAAAATCGGTGAAGAAGAAGAAAAATAAAAGGGATGAGGCCTTTGTTTTATTTAATTTAAAACTAGTCAAAATTGGTGACCAAACACCACCTAATTTTGACTTTCCCATCAAATTGTCTCCTATGGCCGGCCACCCTAGTCTCTAAGGGTCTAGTTGCTCTTTAAAGACCCCTAAATTTTATCCTCTAGCTATTTGATACATTTAGCTATCAATTTAGGACTTTTACATTTTATGTGATTTAGTCCTTTTTCACAATTAGGCTCACAAACGTCAAAATTAGCTCACCAAATTTTTCATGTACTATTATAAACATGCTATGACTCCAAAATAATAATAAAATAATTTCTCTAACTTTGGATTTATGGTCCTGAGACCACTATTCTGACTAGCCCCAAAATCGGGTTGTTACAGTCTTACACGCAATTCACAAATCGATGCCAACGTCCCAGATGTGGTCTTACACGAAATCACATATCAGAATCCTATGTCATAACATATGTATTGATAATACTCTAGAACAACATGTTTTATGGGTAATTGCATGATTATTTTGAGTATGATCCTACTAATTTGGATTATTTTGTGGTCTTTTGTCTTTTAGGGACTAAATTGGAGGCAAGAGGAAATTTAAAGGCAAAAAGTGTAAAATTAAAGATGAATTGGGCCAACATACAAAGTAGAAGAAAAGGCGGTGCCGAAAATGCAAACATGGAAGACCTAAGGAAAAAAATGCAAAAGAAGAGATTTTATAGCACAAGACTCTATTTAATGTTTTATTATATTAGGATAATTATTAAAGATAATTATTTAGATTTAAATTTAGGATTTATTTTCATTTATCTTCATTTATCTTTAATTATCTTTATTTATTTGTATTTATCTTTTAGAAGTTAAATAGGAATAGGTTTGGTTTTCTAGTACAAAAAATAGGGGATGGAGTGGCACATATTGGATATCTCTTTTTTTTTCTGTAAACACTCCCTCTCCCAAAAACTCTGTCTTTTGTTCTCTCCATATTTTCTTTAATAAAAAATCTCATTTCTATTATATTTATTTCGTCCCCAAAAATCATAAGCCACTAAACCAATCTAGCCGAAGGTTGCCAAAATCCCCCAAAAATGTTCATTATGCTTAGAATCCATGCTTAGCCTTCTCTACAAGGTATTCATCACTTCTCCGCATTACGGGACTGACGCTTCCGTCCATGTCCCCATGTCCCTTAATAGGTGTTCTTTTCAACTTGTGCAAGGAACGGCCGCTTTGTACATTTTGGGAAGGTTGCACAATCGGTTCGTTGGCTTTCTGCGTCAAAGGTTGGCAAATCCAAGAGACAAAACGGCGTGGTATTCGCCGTTGGGAAGTGATGATCTAGCAAAAGATAGTCCCACAAAAGTGATTATTGGATAGAGTCAGGTTCCGCCTAATTTAAGCCTAAATCCTTGGAGCTGGTGGTCGTAGGCGTCCTCTTCCACTACAACTGGCTTATCCTGCTCGAAAAGGATTACTTAAAGCCAAGGATCGAACCCAAGGTACATCGAGGCAACCGGAGGCTGGAATCTCGCCACATAAGAAACTCTCTCTTCCCAACTCTGTTTATTTTAATATTCTTCCTTTTAATTTTCGTAATTTATTTAATTTCACAATTTCAACTCAACTTTAAATTCTATTTGTATTTTATTTTTCCAGATCAAAATTCTTAATTCTGTTTTTTATTTTTCAGGAACGCAAGTTTTCTTGGCCAAGAAATTGTCCAAGATTTTAGGAAACGAGCATTTGTACAATCTGGTCCCTGAGGATTCGACCCTACTTCCCCTTTACTGTTATTTTTCCTATTTTGCAGGGAATAGGATATTTTTGGTGTCTCAACGACGCATCATGTATCCTAACTATTCCTAAGGTTTGTACGGGACTTTCAGATGTCGTAACTCAATCGATTCAGCTTATAAATACTTCTCCATACTTAACCAAATTCGACTTGAACATATATATACAAACAATAGTTCAATTCAGCTCAAATATAAAATATATACGATCGAATTTAATGACATGTATTTACTTATGAATTTACCTCGTACGAAGACGAACAGACCGGGTCGACTATTCAACAACTTTAGATTTCCCCTGATCCAAATCCAATTTTCTCTTTTCTTGATCTAAATTAATATAAACTAAACTTATTTAATCAAATATTCAATCAAATTCTTCCAAAAACACATAAATGGGCAAATTACAGTTTTGCCCCTGACATTTCACATTTTTCACAATTTAATCCCTATTTCACAAAACACAAAATATTCAAAATTTGACTACACCCATGTTAGGTCGAATTTACCCCTAGTCCATATAAGCCCATATGTTTCATTTATTTCATATTTTGACCCCTCAATTTGTAAAATTTACAATTTAGTCCTAAATAGACATTTTTATCAAAAATCACTTAATTAAACTTGACAATCTAACACATATATTTATTTTTCATCATCAAACACAAAAATCATCAAGCTATTTAAAGAATGGAAATTCATGAATACATCATCAAATTCAAAAATTCAAGCATGGGCTAGCTAGTACTCGAAGCAACAATCTCAAAAACGTAAAAATTATCAAAAACTGAACAAAAACTAACCTTGAATCAAGCTCCCAAAGTGCAAAATGTTTAAAGCTTTCAAAATATTTATTTTGTTCTTAGGTTTAGCCAAAAAGATGAACAGCATGCAAAAATTTTACTTATGTTTTATTATATTAACTTATATTACTAATTTACAAAACTAACCTTTATAATTTAATAAGTAAACCATATATATAAACCCAAAACCATCCATGCTACCCTTTAATGGCCTAATTTCCTCTTAAGGACCCCACATTATAAAAATAATAACAATTCAACACTTCCACAATTACCTAGCCACTTTTACATTTTACGCGATTAACCCTTTTAATCAAATTGAACACTCAAACGATAAAATTAAGTCACAAAAATTTCACACATATAAATTAACATGTTGTAGACACCAAAAATAATATTAAAATATTTTTTGACTTAGATTTGTGGTCCCGAAACCACTATTCTGAATAGGGTCTAAACCGGGCTGTTACAAGGGTTCATGTTCAAAAACTTACCCATGTGTGACATGCATGTATTTTGATGTTTAATGAAGGAATATGAAATTTTGGTGTGTGATAAACATCTTTTACTAAGTGGTTTTTCATGAAAACACCAAAAAGGGCTTATTTGTAAAAGTTGTAAAAATGAGTGGTAGAAATGTGATTTGATGAAAAATGTGGGCTAGTATAAGCATGATATAGGTTCGGCTAAGCTTGGATAACAAAGAAAATGAGTACATTTCATTTTACGAGCCTAAGGACTAATTTGTAAATATATGAAAGTTTAGAGGCAAATTGTAATTTTGCAAAAGTATGACTTATGGGATATTTTGAACAATGTGATAATTAAATAAGTGAAATTTGTTATTATATATCAAGAAAAATAGAATCCGAACCTAAACCGAGGAAAGAACAAAGTTGTGGACTAAATTGAATAATTAGCCATATTTTGGTACTGAGGTAAGTTCATGTGTAAATAATTCAACATTATGTTATTATGTATCTAATGCTTTGATATTGCATAAAATGTATATTTTTCTTTATGTATTTGGTTATTGATGACTCGATGACGATCCGAAAAAGATTTGGTACTTCGATATCTCAGTTGAACCTTAGGAATAGATAGGATACAAATGTCATGACACTAGGGCTATGTGTGGTTTCGTGTAAGACCATAACTGGGATATGGCCTCGATATGTGATCACATGTAAGACCATATATGGGATATGGCATTGGCATCAAGATGTGATTTCATGTAAGGCCATATTTGGGACATGACATCGATATGAGACATTGTGTAAGACCATAGCTGGGCTATTGGCATCGATATATGATCCCATGTAATACCATATCTAGGATATGGCATTGGCATCTTACTATGTGTAAGAGATTTCCCGGGTACCCTTTAGTATTCCAAGTGGTTCAACAGGTAATCCAAAGATTATGTCAAAGAAATGACAAGGTGATCACGTTGGAAGGGTATAGGTATGTACACAAAGCTCATAAATAGTGAGATTACGTGTAACAGCCTAGTTTTAGCTAAATCAGAATAGTGGTTTCTGAACCATAAATTCAAGCTTGTAAAATTATTTTAATATTATTTTTGGTGTTCATAGCATGTGATTATATATGTGTGAAAATTTCATGAGCTAATTTTATCGTTTAATAGCTCAATTTGATTGCGTAAAATGAAAAAGTTGCATTTTATATGTTAAAAGTGCTTAATTGCTATGGTTTATTAAATGAAAGGTCCTTATGTTGTAATTAGACCATGGATAGTGGGAATGGACATAAATGGGCATTAAATGAATGATATTAAATGTTTTATATTAAGGTTAAAATTGTAAATTGGTTAATTAAGTTATATTAAATAAAACAAAGTTAAAAATAAGCATTATTATCATCATTCATAGTCGGAATTAGAAAAAAAGAAATAGGGTTTGAGCTTTCATCCATTCGGCCATTGTTAAGCTTGATTGAGGTATGTTTTGAGCTCGATTTTTGATGATTTCTATGTTTTTATGATCATTGCTTTGAGTACTAGCAAGCCTATGCCTTAATTTTTGAAAGTGTTGATGATTTTAAAAGTTGTCATTGATGAATTCATGTGTTCTTGAATGTTTGATGATGAAAATGAGTACTTGTTGATAGATTATCATGTTTTGTAAAGTGATTTTTAGTGAAATTTCATAAAAGGTACTAATTTGTGAAAAGTGTAAAATGTGCGGTTAAATTGTGAAATAAATGATAAATATAGGCTGAAATATACACTAGGAAAATTTGGCTAGCATGTATTTGAAAGAAATTGTGTAATTTTGCGTATTTATGAAATAATGACTAAATTGAATAAATGTGGAACTTTAGGGGCTAAAGTGAAAAATGCGCAAATGTGTGTTGTGGACTAAATTGAAAGATTATGTGATTAAAAGAGTTTAATTTGTTATAATATAGATCAAGAAAAGAGGAACCAAGACTTAGCTCGAGGCAAGAATAAAGTACACGACTAATCGACTAGTTTCGTCGTTTTTACATCCGAGGTAAGTTCATACATGATAAGCATTGTTACAATTATGTTTTTAATGCGTTAATATTGTATAAATTATAGATATGAAATGATGGTTGTTTAAAACGATGAATCGATAATGTTTGGCACATAGTGTGCGTATCGAGATAGCTTCGGCTATATAAAGTACTTAATGTGCAAATTGGAATAGCTTCAGCTATATATATATATGGCACTTAGTGTGCAAGACTGAGATAGCTTCGTCTATGAAAGGCACTTAGTGTGTGAGATTATAATAGCTTCAACTATGCTTTGTTACTTAGTGTGCGAGATATCGAGTATTTGGCAATATCACGTAAAGGTATGAATTCAATATAAATTTGTACAGGTATGTACATATAAATCATGAAATCCAAATAGAAGAAGTTATGAACTTGTTAATGAAAATTTGAGTAAGTATGAGGAAAGTTGTTGGTCACCATGATTTAGATGTTAATTAGTTCGAATTGATGATTTGTATATTATGATCTGTTGAGTATATTTAGTACTAACTTACTAAGCTATGAAGCTTACTGTGTGTTATTTGTTTATGCTTTATAAAGGATCATAGCCAACTTGGACTCGTGGATCGTCGGGAAGCGTCATCACACACCGATCATTTTATTGGTACTTTTGAAGCTTTGTATGTATAGTATATGGCATGTATAGGCTAGTGACATCTTGGTATGTTTTCAGTCATGATATTAGTCATGAGATTTGGCTTGTAAATGTTAATGTGTATGACCATTTAAGTTGACTTGAATTGTGTTATATGTGGTATATATAATGCCTTATGTGTTAATTTGTTTGGAATGGTTATATGGTTGTTCTTTTGGATAGTTAGAAGTTGTGGTATTATTGCTTGGAAGTTAGCATATTGTGGATTGATTTAGATGATGATATGGTGTGTTATGTGTCTTGAATTAGACGATAAGGTAATGAATAAATGCAATTACAAGTTATGTAAATTTTTGATGATTTGGTATAATGAATTAGTATGTTTTGGCTGTCTATATATGTGTTAAAATGATACCATTTTAATGGCTAAGTGAGCATGAGAATAGGGCCGAAAATTGGCTTTGAAAATAGCCTATTTTTGTCCACACGGGCAGAGAAACGGGCGTGTGTCTCAGTCGTGTGTGACACATGGTCATGTTACACGACCGTGTGCCCCTTGGGGTAGCCCTTCAAATTTAAGTCATTCTTGTGCACGGCCTAGATACACGGGCATGTCTGGTGGCAGTGTGAGACACACAGCCTTGGCACATGGGCGTGTGTGGCCATTTCAAAGGGTACACGGGTTTGACACACGGGCATGTGGTCGATCGTGCGGCCAAGTCAGTAACCCTTTTAGATTTCACATGGCCTAGCACACGAGCGCGTCCTCGGCCTTATGGTGCAAGTCAATATGTATGCCTTGTTTTCACACGATCTGTGACACGGGCATGTCTGGTGATCGTGTGAGGCACACAGCCTATTCACACGGGCATGTGACCCTTATATGTTTGAAAATTTTCTAAGTTTCCCAAAGTTCGCATATGTTACCGGTTTAGTCTCGAACCACTTCTAAACATGTTTTAAGGTCTCATAGAGCCTTACAAGGGACATTGTGAATGTTTTGAATGGATTTTTAGTATGAATGAATAAATTTATGTGAATGAGGTATGTTATCCGGTAATGCCTCGTAACCCTATTCTAATGACAGATACGGGTTAAGGGTGTTATAATTAATTGGTATCAGAGCTACATTTAGTCGATTTTAGGACTAACATAGCGTGTGAGAGTCTAGCTATACATGCCATATATATAAACTGCGATAGTGTGATGATTCCTGACAGATAAAATGTGTTTTTATATAGTAAATAGATCCCCAAAGAACCGTAGCTGATGATGTAGAGAGTAATGCGCCTGCTCCCGCTCAAGGGGCAGCGCTTGCCAATTCTAGGTCGATTTCAAGTATCCAAAGGGGAGAGGCTAACCAAGCCTTCTTCAAATGATGAGTGAGTGGTTCATGAAGTTTGTTCGAACAAATCTGGCTGCTCAACAACCTCCACCCCCACCTGGTCCTCAACAAATCTTAGTTGTACCACAAGTGATAGATCCGATTCGATTGAGTAAGTCGCCAATGGATAAGATTCGAAAGTATGGGGCTGAAGAGTTTCGGGCTACAGTTGATGATAATGCTGAAAGAGCTGAGTTCCGGCTCGAGAACACAGTCAGAGTATTTGATGAATTATCCTATACTCCGAAAGAATGTATCAAATGTGTGGTATCTTTACTCAGCGATAATGCATATCATTGGTGGAAAACGTTGACATTGGTGGTTCCTAGAGAATGGGTTACTGGGAGTTCTTTCAATCCAAATTCCAAACGAAGTACATAAGCCAAAGATTTCTCGATCAGAAACATAAAGAGCTTCTAGAGTTGAAGCAAGGTCAAATGACTGTGATAGAATATGAAAAAGAATTTGTATGTTTGAGCAACTATGCTCAGGAATATGTTTCCACTGAACAGATCATGTGAAAACAATTTGTTAATGGGTTGAATGAAGATATAAAGCTGTTAGTTGGGACACTTGCATTGAAAAAATTTGTAGTACTGGTTGAGAGGGCTTGTAAAGCCGAGATCTCAGCAAAGAAAAGAGAAAAGCTAATTCAAAGGCAAGAGATTCAAGGACGAGATCGATGAGTGAATCTTATCATTCCTGTCGAAGAAATCTAGAGACTATTTTAACCGATCGACAGCTTCAGTGGAATATCAGAATAAAGATCACAAAAAACAATACACCAACCCTAAAGCTAAAGCCACATCGGTATCTAGTGTTGGTAACATAAAAGATGTTAAACCCGAGCGTCAACAGTGTGGAAGACGGCATTTTGGAAATTTCTGGGTGAAAAATAATAATAGAACTTGTTACAGTTGTGGTTCACGAGATCATTTTATTAGAGATTGCCCAGAGTTAATTGAAAAAGATAATGCTCAGATGACGAGGCCAAGTAGCACTGGAACTAAAGGTAGACCACCCAGAAATGCGAGAAATGTGAGTTGTGGTAGAGTTGTGACAAAAGACACTGCTACGAGATCTAATGCTAGATATGCTATTCGCACTCACGAAGAAGTGTCATCTCCAAACGTCATTACTGGTACTTTTACTCTCTATGATACTAAAGTTATCGCATTGATAGATCCAGGATCAACTCAATTGTATATATGTGTGAATTTAGTATCCAGTATGACTTTGCCTGTAGAGTCTATTGAATTTGTCATTAGAGTATCGAACCCCTTAGGCAAGTGTGTATTGGTTGATAAGTGTGCAAAAACTATCCATTGATGATTTAGTATATTTGTTTTTCAGCTGATCTGATGTTGTTACCATTTGATGAATTTGATATAATCTTGGGTATGGAGTGGCTAACGTTGCATGATGCTATTGTGAATTGCAAAAAAAAGATGATAGATTTGAGATGCCAGAATAATGAGATTATCCAAATTAAGTCAGATGATCCGAATGGTTTACCAACAGTTTATTTCATCGATGTTAGCTTAGAAATATGTGAAAAAGGGTTTTGAAGCTTATTTTGCTTATGTGCTTGATATGAAAGTGACTGAAAAGAAGATCGAATCAGTGCCAGTTGTGTGTGAATAATTGGATGTGTTTCCAGAAAAGTTATCGGGTTTACCACCGATTCGAGAGGTTGAGTTTAGCATTGAGTTAGTACCGGGAACAATGCCAACATCGATACACTACAAGAAAACAGACTTTTAGCGGCGTTTGGATAAAAAGCGCCGCTAAAATTATATGTTAGTGGCGCTTTAAAGAAAACGCCACTAAAAGTCAGAGATATGGGGGCATTTGTTAAAAAAACGCCGCAAAAGATAACTTTTAGCTGCGCTTAATAATCAAACATTAGCGGCGTTTTTAAGAAAATGCCGCAATAGTGTTCAGAGAAACGACGACGTATGTTAATGAGCTATACAGCCATTAGTGGCGTTTTACTTAAAATGCCGCCATATATCAGAATTAGCGACGCTTTTATAAAAACTCCGCAAAAGCAATCAGAGAGACGACGACGTATCTATAGAGCCATTAGTGGCGTTCTACTAAAAACGCCGCAATATATAAGAGTTAGCGGCGTTTGTTTCAAAGCGCCGCAAAATTGTTGAGTAAAACAATGTCGTCTTTTGTTAAGCTATATATAGGTATTAGTGGCGTTTTATGTAAACGCCACTATATATCATAATTAGTGGCATTTTTTTGTAAAAATGCCGTAAAAAAATTATGTTACTTTAAAGTTTAGGGTTATGAATTTTAGGTTTAATGTCTACGTTTAATTTAGTGTTTTAGGGTTTATGATATATATTTTGGGGTTTGGGTTTATGTTTTAGAGTTTGAATTTTGGGGTTTATTAAGGTTTTAGGGTTTAGGGTTTTAATATTAATGTTTATGGTTTTAGGGGTTAGGCTATTAGGGATTAGGGGTTATGATTAATGATAAGAAATTAATTTATTTTAGGATTTTGGTAAGCATTAAGATTCTATTTTAATTACTTTTGTCCCTATATATTAGAACTTGTAATATATATTAAGATTCTATTTAGGCAGTGTAAGTCTAGATGTAGGGTTCAAGGAAAGGATACTATTAGAACTGAAGAACATTTGGATTTTACTGAGATTCATGTCATTTTGTACTATACCCATATTATTTAATATAAGAATATAAAATATAAATTTTGTACTACACTTACACTGGCCACACGAATTCCCAAAAATATGTTTAGGATTATGGTTTAGGGTTAACAGTTTTTAGAGTTTATAGTTTGGGCTTTATGGTGGCCTAGGATTTATGGTTGGTTTAGGGGTTACATTGTATATATGATTTTGGGGTTTCAAGTTTGAGATTTAGGGTTTGGTGTTTGGTGTTCGTGGTTTAGTGTTTACGATTTTAGGTTTAGGGTTTTGGGTTTAGGCTATAATTTTAGATTTTAATTTAGAAGATAAATATAAATAAGATAAATATATATAAATTATTATTTTAAAAGAATATATATAAAAATGGGTTAAATCTCAAAAGCATACATGAAAAGTGGTTTAGTGTGCAATTGTGTACATGAACTGTATTTTGATCTAAATCTTGTAAAATATTAACGCAATTATTGATATAATTAACATCATTTTTATTTAATTAATTTATATATATAAACTAATGCTTTTATATTTAAAAATATTTAATATAAACCATTTGATATATTAAAATATTAGATTTTTAAAAAAATTGATAAACAAAGAAATGCACTAAAATGTATTAAAATTTGGAGAAACGGCACCGTTTAAGTAAAAAAAACTAGTGGCGCTTAGCCTAAAAATGCCGCTAATTTGTTTTAATTCGACCAAAACGATGCAGTTTAAGTTTATACTATTAAACATTTAGTGGCGCTTTCAAAAAATGCCGCAAAAACACATTACCATTAGGCTTAAACGACGGCGTTTCAAAACAAGGTATAAATTTTTTTGTGGCGCTTTTAGAAACGCCGCAAATTTTCAATACCAATTTGCCCAGGGCGATGCCGTTTCGCGTCAGTGAATTAAGTTTTAGTGGCATTTTTATAAAACGCCGCAAAAGTTCAATAGCCGTTAGCCTTCTACGACTGCGTTTCAATAAAAGTTTCAGTGGCGTTTGTAATATAAACGCCGCAAAGTTGTCCCAAATCGATTTTAACGACGTCGTTTCATTACAAACAAATTAAACTTACACCTTTTTCTCTTGTTTGCCCTGATTCTGAATCCCAATTTCCCTAAATTCAGAAATCCCCAAATTCCCCAAATCGACAAGTTTTCCCCCAAATCTCCCTGTGCATTGCAACCCATCTCCTCCATCGCCTTCTCCCCGTGCATCGCAAACCATCCCTTCCATCGCCTTTGCACCGTTCATCACAACCCATCTCGGCCTCCATCGCCTTCGCCCCGTGCATCTACTGCATAGCCATCGAGTCTCCGTCTAAATAGTTTTGTTTATGCAATATATTATATCGCCGTCTAACTTTGATATATATTAATTTCTTTCGTATTGAAGAGGGCATGGTTGAAGACAATAGAAATGGGTGTTGATATAAATTTAAGCTTTCATAATTTAACCTTCATTGTCAAGCTTAATAGTTCTCAATACTTTTTTCTTTTTTCGATAATTAAGGTTATCAAAGTTGGAAACTTAAAAGATAATTAGAATATAAAGTCCAATCCTTTTATAACTCACATGAATAATTTTAATTGTTTTCGATATTATTTTTTAAAAAATTGAGTGATTAATGTTATATCTAATTGACACATTTGTGGCAGATGAAGACGATAAGATGTGAATCAAACTTACAAGATATGAAAATTTTTTGTTAAGTCAAAATGTTAAATTTAGATAGAATAGTAGAGTGGTAACGTAGATGAATAATGATTTGCTTTTGAAGTTGGTATGATTGTATCTTTGATGGTAAAGTTTGAAAAAAAGTGCCAATAATGTCAGCTGTTGGACTGAGATTTTCAAATAAAAATATTAAGAGCATTGAACTTTTTCAGTACATGAACTAAATCTCAAACTTCATTCAAGTATGGGGACTGATGACATATTTTGACCTGATGTTTGTAACACATTTGAACTAATGTTAAGACTTTGATGATCAGTGTAGTTGTGGATCAAGAATACCCTTACTTTTGGGATTAAATCAAACTATTATGAGCACATAATTGTATAAGATGTTGAGGTAGAAATTGGCAATTTAGAGCTGAATGTATATCATTTAGGTATTTTCCACAGGCTTTCTTCAAAGAAGTTTCGGATTTTACTTTAATGCTTGATACTAGTAAAAAGATGCTATAGTTTAGCATTCTTTCTTTTTGTAGGTTAAACTATTATATGTTTGTTTCCCTATAAAACACAGATAGCTTTCGTCTCTTTGGCCATATAAATTCTGGACTTTTGTTTCCATCTGTTAGTTACTTGCTTTCATGGGTGTATCTTAAGCTTTGTTTAAAGTGTATGTTAGGTTAGTGAAAATGTGATGGATTAGTACCATGCCTAAGTTAGTGACAAAACTATGCTGTTTTTTTGGTTTACAATCTGAGATTATGAGATAGTTTCATAGAAACTGTTGTCTCTTTTAGTTGAGATGATAATTTCATGATTTTTAGTCTTATTTGTAACATGAATATTTGATGATTCCAATGCATCAGCTACCTTGTTCTTGCTGTTGGCTTGCAAAGTTTGTGGAGCTTGTCTCTTGCATTTGTTGATATATATGCCCTTTTGGTGAAACGAAGCCTGAGGAACTATAGAGGAATCTGCTTGTTCACCATTGGTGACGGGGTAAGAGACTTTTAATCGAACATACAGGGTCTGCAACAAAACTTATCATTACATTATTTCCTTTTTTTTGTTTGCCATTTATTCACTGGTTTAACTCTTTATCTTTGCATAAATTTATAAGGCCATCACTTGTTACCTAAAGTTGAGTTTCAGTTTGATGGGAGCTATGATTCGGTTTCATTAACCAATGTTTCCTTTGGGCTTCTTTCATTACATCAAGTATGCAGGTCAAATTTATACACCCAAAACCTCTTCGTGTTCTTTAGAGTAAAAGTCATTAAAACTGAAGCTTGACATGAAGGTT
Source organism: Gossypium hirsutum (assembly GCF_007990345.1). Lineage (NCBI taxonomy): Eukaryota > Viridiplantae > Streptophyta > Magnoliopsida > Malvales > Malvaceae > Gossypium > Gossypium hirsutum. The sequence continues at coordinate 55,672,240 of NC_053431.1, forward strand.
GCTCTTGCATTTTACCTTTTCTGTTCATACAGATATCTTTTAATAGAGAACAAGGATCTAAAAATTTTAATCTTTAAAGAAAGTGGCCTTATACTATTAATTTATTAAGCCTCGTTGCTGTATATTTCACTAAGCAGTGGTTATTCTGATTTGCAAATGAAACTTCCATCTGTGGGCAAAAGCATTATCTACTCTGCATTCACGACATAGCTATATAGAACTGATGATCTGACAGTGTTCATGACATTTATTGTTCTCAATGCACATGCTACGTATGTTACTCCGATCTCTACTATTCATTTTCCTTGAAGTATCCATGTCCAAAGCTATAAGCTCTCAATGCACATGCTAGTTTGCCATTTTAAAATCTTTAGCGGTTTAGCTTTGGTGGTTTTTCTGGGTGGGAATGTTTAGTTAACTTGCTAGTTGAATAAAAAGGAAAAGTCAAAATGTTAAATCTATAGTGTGTTTTTTATATGTATATTGGGCATTTTATGTGTTAGTGGATACTCCAGTAGTCAGCCTATAATTGAGGTTATTCTTTTAGATTGTAATCTAAAATTCAGATAAATTTTTTAATATTAACTACTACTTGCAATTACTAGTTCAACTCTTAGCTTATAATAGAGATCACAATAGATTTATTAGTATTTTCTTTTTCCATCTCTAATATCTAAATTCACAATAGTTATATTCTAAAAATATTTGAATTTATTAAAATAAATTATAAAACTAAATAATAACAAAATTTGTGAATTGATTCATATATTTAAATTCGTTATTCACAGAGGCCCAATTGAAATGATAATCACACAAACACAAGTACGGCCCATTCAATGTATTTTACAAAAATAAATAACTCATCTGTCCTACCAACTAATAACAAAATGCTTAGCTTGTCTCTATTGTATTTTCTTTAACTAATTTCAAGCATTAAGTTCCTTCCAAAAATCTTTATTTTATAATTAATATTTTTTGTATTGATAATTAAAGATAAAAGGATTGTGTTATTTCAGATTCCCACTCAAAATATAAGCAACGGTGATAAAGATTAAAGAAGGATTGAAGAAGGAAAGAGCAAGTGAGTTCTAACGACTAGCTCCTAAACATGGTACTATGACGATTTTTAATAAATTTAATTATTACTATAATAATTATATGAAGTAAAATTATATTGTATACTAAATATGGTACATATACTTTAATTCCTTGTGTTTTGACTTTTAGGATATAGTTCCATGTGTCTGTATTAGTGAATTAATGTTCTATGTATTTCAGTTACTGCTTCCTACTCCTCCTGCAACTATTGGTTCAACTGAAGCCGCCATTTAATCTTCGAATTAATATTTGGTACTGATATAGATAAAGTTTTTATATTTGCTTAAACTGAAATATATTTGGTGCTACTCTTATAATCTTACATCTTTTAACTATTTTATGTGTTGCAGGAAAAATGCCTAGAAGAAGATTAAGAGATCTTAGTATTGTACAGAATACCACAAATTCGGCAGAAGTAAGTACTGAACAGCAGACAGTTGTTGGATCTTCAACCGTGCGGAGACACTTGACGAGTCTGTGGAATTTCAAAGTAATGTTAAGTTTATTTTACAAATTGTATTAAATTTTATTACTGATTTATTTTTAAATTTCAATATAGTAATAATATATCATTTTTCAGCTGAAAATGGTGGGACGCGCAGAGGTTGAGGACGTACGCTCCTAACAGATTTATATAACTTAAATTTTGTCGAGCGTGTCAAAGTAACTAGAAACAGCCATGGTCAGCCTGTTGGACAAGAAGCTCGACTTTTAGCAGGCTATTTGGGCATTATAGCACGAAATGCCAATATGTTGTCCATCAACTACGAATCATGGCATAACATGCCTGATAGCAATAAAAATCAAGCTCTCTCTAATATTAAGGTAACAAAATGTTAATGTAATTTATAATACTTTGGTTTAAGTTTCATTTATATTTAATTCCTAAACTTGTGTTTTTTAGGAGAGGTTTGCTTTAGAGGTCTCTGATGCCTATATCAAGAAGGCATTGGGTAAAAAATAGAGAGACCATAAAAGCAGTTTGAAAAAATAATATTTTAAAAAACCCATAAGCCTCGAAGAAAAATTGCAAAATGTCCCACCGAGAATGCTGAGGTACCAATGGGAAGATGCGGTTCAATTTTGGAATTCGAAGAAAGGAGAGGTATTATGTACTTGCAAACTCTTATAAATTTTTCAGTTTATAGTATTTACTATATACGTAATAATAATTTCATTATGTAGGACCGTGAGCAAGTTGGAACAAGCAGCAAGCAAAAACAAAAATTTACGCACACGGCAGGGTCGAGAAGTTTTTCTTGTGTAGCTCAGGCCGCGGTACTATGGATTTATTAATTCTATCAAGTATTAATGACTTTTTACTATTAAATAATATTTTTACTACTATATTGTATGCAATATCCTGATTTTGGGCCTAGTCGAAATAGCGGTTTCGTGACCACAAAATCCGAGATAGAAATAATTATTTTATGATTATTTTGAGGTCTATGATATGATTGCATGATTGTGTGAAAATTTTGTGAAGAAATTTTATGCATAAAGTGCTTAAATTGAAATTAGGGACTAAATCGAATAATTTGTAAAACTTGCATTCTAGAAGTTTCTAGTATGAAATTGTTTTGAAATATTAATTAGGAGGTCTTAAATAGCAATTTTACCAATTTCTAAGTCTATGGACAAAAATTGGACATGGATGGAATTTTTGGAAAGTTTAATAGTAAGGGCATTTTGGTCATTTAGGGGTAAAATGAATTAAAATACAAAATTAAAAGCCAATTTTGCTCATCTTCAACCCCATGGCCGAATATAGCAAGGAGAAACCATGGCTAGGGTTTTTCAAGCTTCCAAGCTCGATTGTAAGCCCGTTCTAGCCTCGTTTTTAATGATTTTTACGTTTTTAGAGTCCCGGTAGCTCGATTAAGCTTATGCTAGCAATAATTCAACCTAGGGTTCATATTTGGAAAAATACCCATAGGTGAAATTTGTGTATTTTGGTGTTTTATGATAGAATATGAGGTTTTAAATTATGTTAGACAACTTGTACTACTCGGTTTTATGTGAAAACGAGCAAAAGGGCTTAATCGGTAAAAATACCTAATAGTCATAAGTACATGTTAGAGTGAGAATTTGATGTTACCATAGAAGGGAAAAATGATCAGCATGTCATAAAACATAATAAAATAAGCTGAAGTTTAATTTACGAGCTTTGGGGCAAAAGTGTAAATATGCAAAAGTTTAGGGGCAAAACTATAATTTTGCCAAAATATGATTTTGGGTCAATTTGAATAATGTGAGTCCTAATTAGACTATATTTTAAATGATAGAGCAAGGAAAACTAAAATTCGGGCTAAAATGGGGAAAATACCAAGTTGTGGATGAAATGGTAAAAGTAGCCATTTTCGCATACGAGGTAAGTTCATATGTAAATGTTGGTAACATAGTTATTATTTTAAATGTTTTAATGTTATTTAAATGATATGATAATTATTATGAAATATTATACTGTGATAATTGTTTGTTAATATGTCAAATTATGTGATATACTTGGAAAATGTGAAATACTACCGAGTATCGGTAACGGCATTCCGTAGAAGATGGTTGAGACACATGATTGGGAAAAAGGTCCCGTTGAACCTTAGGAATGGATTAGGATACAAGTGACATGTCACTAGGATATTTGGGCATCCGAACTCGTTGAGTTGAGTCCGAGTTCACTTATGAATGCGAATGTCCGAGCTCGTTGAGTTGAGTTTGAGTTCGAGAGATGTAACTAGGCATCCGAGCTCGTTGAGTTGAGTCCGAGTTCACTTATGGATGCGAATGCCCGAGCTCGTTGAGTTAAGTCCGAGTTCACTTATGGGCGGGTTACATGGTAGCTTGGCTACATATGTGGCACTTATGTGCAAACTTTCCATGTATCCGAATTATATTCCGATGTGTTCAACGGGTAAAATTCTACTCAAATGGAGGAATACTCGAGATGAAAGGGACGTATTGGTAAGTGTTGTGAAATGAATACTTTGAACAAGTATGTACTTAACCCTCGGGTTGAAAACTCGATATAACAACAATATGGTAAGATGATAAATGAAAATGTGATATGAATGTCTCAGTGATGATTATGCAAATGATGTTTTATGTTTGCGTATATAGTTGTGTTACTTGCTATTTACATGTGAGCTTACTAAGCATTTATGCTTACTCCCTCCTTTTCATTCCTTGTAGTGTTGACAAGCCAGCTCGGAAATCGGGAACTGTCGGAGGCACACTCACACTATCCGTATACCATCTTGGCATAATGGCTTGTATATTTTGAGTATGGCATGTATAGCATTATAATCATTTTGTATATATGGTCTTATGATATGGTTATTGAGTGGTATGGAAATGCTTGGTAATGATTAGCCATTGGAATGGCTAATCATGATCATATTTGGTGTTATGTACGCTAAATTGCTAGCTAATCCATGGAAACCATGAAATAGGTAAAATTTACCATAAAATAGATTCAGACAGCAACAGTGATGTGAGTTTGAAAAATCATTAAAAATAGTAGAGATACAATTAGATGATGAATAAAATATGGAATTGAATAATTATGAGTCTATTTTCATATGGATGGAACAAAACATGTATATGAGTTATATTTTATGAGATGTTTAAATTTTTGTGAAATAGGGCCAGAGCAATTTCTGGATCCCCTGTTCTAACTTTAGAAATTCACCATAAATTTTTCAAAGATAATTATAAGTCATCATTTATATGTACAGATTTCTTATTTAGTCTAGTTTTATTAGAAACAAACGGCATAGTCATTGAAACTCTGTACAAGGAGATATCTGATTCGTAATACACAGAGGTCATAGCAGTCAAACCCTGAAATAGGGGAGACTTTAACTAATAAAATGTACTAATTTGCTAGACCAAAAATTCTAGAAAAAAATTAGTAAATAGATATATGAGTCTAGTTTTAGGGAAAATTTATGGAATTGGATTTTGAGTTTTGGAACTCGAGATATGAATTTTTAAGCGACTGTGATGCAGATTGCTAGCTTGACTGAAAATTTTAAAAATAAATTGTTTGAGCTATTTAAGTAATGAATTAAGTCTGTTAACACCTCGTGTTCGACTCCGGCGACGGTCTCGGGTACGGGGCGTTACATTGTAGGAAGCCTCTTCTGGTCAAAAAGTTGGACGCCTTCAGCTTTTTGACATTATGCACAGGAAAAAAGATGGAACTCTGATGACATCTGAGGCTGCAGAAATTATGGTATATTTACTTAATAAAATTTGATTCATTATAAATATTTATAATATTTAATTATAATGTTTTAATTCGTCGTTTTTACTAGTTTAATTTTAAATAATGTTATGTTGTATTCCTTTTTATTGTATATTTCATTTCTAACTCTTTGACTGGTTTATTAGGAGAAACTAAAAGATAAGAAGGCAGAGTATGAAGCGACTGCTTCGACTGATAGTTCTATTAATTTTGAGAATATTGATCATAGAATTATTAATGAAGTTTTGGGTCTTGAAAGGTATAGTCGGGTTAGATTTCAAGGATCTGGTGTTAACCTGACCCAATATTTTGGATCCACCTTGCACCAATACATGCCTTCCGGGAGTCAAAGTCAAGCTGAAGTTCAGAGGCTAAAAGATCAGATAGTTCAGATGCAAGCTAGCACAGATGAGCAAATTTCTCAACTTAGAGCGGAGGCAGCAACGAGGGAGGCGGAGGCAGTAGCGAAGTAGGCGGAGCAGAACAGAAAATACAATGAACTCTAGCTACAGCTTCAGTCTATGATGACTATGTTCCAGCAATTTCAAAATCCGCCATCTTAGACATTTGTTTTCTTGTAACTTTTAACATTATTGTAAGAATATTTTGAATATTCATTTACAATTTATATAATATATTTCTCGTATAATTTTTTGTTATTTAAATTTCTGGGTTTTGGTTGGATTTCATAGTATATTTGCTATTTTTGGTTGAATTTCTTGCAGGAGGGTTGGATATAGGTGCAAAATACATATTGCAAAACTGGGCAAATTAGCGGCGCTTTTTTAAAAAACGCCGCTAAAAGTCCTGTTCTTTAGTGGCATTTTTTATAAAAGCGCCGCTAAAAGTCCTGGTCTTTAGCGGCGATTTTATACAAGCGTTGCTAAAAGTCCTGGTCTTTAGCGGCATTTTATACAAGCGCCGCTAAAAGTCCTGGTCTTTAGTGGTGTTTTTTATACAAGCGCTGCTAAAACTCCTGGTCTTTAGCTGCGTTACATATAGCGACGTTTTTTGCGGCGCTTTTTAAAGGCAAAAAAAACGCCACTAAAAGTCTGTTTTCCTGTAGTGATAGCTCCGTACAAAATGGCTCCAATAGAGTTAAAAGAATTGAAATCTCAGTTGTAAGAGTTGACAGATAGAGGATTTGCACAGCCAAGTTTTTTGGCTTGGGGTGCTCCTGTATTGTTTGTGAAAAAGAAAGACGGTAATATGAGAATGTGTATAGATTATAGATAGCTTAACAAAGTGACGATCAAGAACAAATATCCTCTGCCTAAAATAGATGAATTGTTTGATCAATTGAAAGGGCCTACAGTGTTTTCAAATATAGATTTGATATCGAGTTATTATCAGTTACGAGTTAAAGATTCTGATGTGCCAAAGACTACCTTTAGAACAAGGTACGGACATTATGAATTCTTAGTTATGCCTTTCAAACTAACAAATGCACCTACTATCTTTATGGACTTAATGAATTAGATTTTCAGACAGTACCTAGATCGATTTGTTGTTGTGTTCATAGATGATATTTTTATTTATTCGAGTGATGAAACTGAACATGTCGAGCATTTGAGAATTGTATTGCAGACTCTTCGTGATAAGCAGTTATATGCAAAGTTCAGTAAGTGTGAATTTTGGTCAAGTGATGTTGGTTTTCTGGGGCATATTGTGTCAGCATTGGGTATTCAAGTTGATCCGAGCAAGATTTCTGCAATAATGGATTGGAAGCCTCCAAGAAATGTATCTGAAGTCCTCAGTTTTATGGGACTAGTTGGCTATTATAGATGATTTGTGAAAGGCTTTTTGATGATTGCGACTCTTTTGATGAGATTGCTTCAAAAAGATGTAAAGTTCGAATGGTCTGAAAAATGTCAGAAAAGTTTTGATCAGCTGAAAACTCTTTTGACTGAAGCTCCAGTGTTAGTACAACCAGAACCGAGTAAAGAATTTGTGATCTATAGCGATGCATTGTTAAATGGTCTGGGCTGCGTTTTGATGCAGGAAGGCAAAGTCATAGCTTGTGCCTCGAGATAGTTGAAGCTGCATGAAAAGAATTACCCGACACATGATTTAGAGTTAGCAGCCATTGTGTTTGTATTGAAGACTTGGCACAATTATTTGTTTGGAGAGAAATGCCATGTTTATTCAAATCATAAGAGTTTGAAATATTTTATGACTCAGAAAGATCTGAATTTGCGACAACGGAGGTGACTTGAATTACTAAAAGATTATGAACTAGTAATTGACTACCATCTGAGAAAAGCAAATGTTGTTGCTGATGCGTTAAGTTGAAAATCTTTGTTTGCTCTACGTGCAATGAATACTCAGTTGGCTCTATCTGACAACGGCTCGATCGTAGCTGAGTTGAAAGCAAGACTGTTGTTTTTACAGTAGATTTGTGAAGCTCAAAAAGTTGATAATGAATTGTTAGCAAAACAAGCTCAATGTAATTCGAACCTTGATTCAGAATTCCAAATTGATACTGATGATTGTTTGAGATTCAGAGGTCGAATATGTGTTCCGAGGAATTTAGAGTTAATTCAGATGATTTTGAACGAAGCACATAGTAGTCGTGTATCTTTTCATCCAGGAAGCACGAAAATGATAACGATTTGAAATAGCTTTACTGGTGGCATGGTATGAGACGTGACATTTCAAAGTTCGTTTCTAAATGTTTGATTTGTTAGCAAGTCAAAGCTAAACATTAAGTGCCATCAAGTTTATTATAGCCTATCATGATTTCCGAGTGGAAATAGGATAAAGTGACTATGGATTTTGTTTCAGGTTTGCCCCTATCTCTGAGTAAGAAAGATGTAATCTGGGTTGTTGCTGACAGTTGACAAAATTGGCTCATTTCATTCCTATACGAATGGAATGTTTGCTTCACAAGCTTGCTGAGTTGTACATTTCAGAGATTGTTTGATTACACGGGGTACCTATTTCTATTGTTTTGGATAGAGATCCGAGGTTCACATCGCAGTTTTGGAAGAAACTGCAAGACGCACTGGGTACAAAGTTACATTTCAGTACGCGTTTCACTCATAGACGAATGGTCAATTCGAGCGAGTTATTCAGATACTCGAGGATATGTTGAGATGTTGTATTCTTGAGCTCGAAGGTACGTGGGAAAAATATTTATCGTTGATTGAATTTGCATAAAATAATAGTTTTCAATCGAGTATTAAAATGGCACCGTATGAAGCTTTATACGGTCGAAAATGTCGAACACCTTTGTACTGGACTTAACTTAGTGAGAATAAGATTCACGGAGTTGATCTGATTAGAGAGACTGAAGAAAAAGTGAAAGTGATCCGTGATAGTTTGAAAGCAGTATCGGATCGACAAAAATCTTACGCAGACTTGAAATGGAAAGATATTAAGTTTCAAATCGGAGATATAGTGTTTTTTAAAGTTTCACAATGGAAGAAAATACTCAGCTTTGGTAGAAAATGAAAGTTGAGTCCGAGATACATCGGGCCGTATGAGATTATCGAGCGAGCCAGACCAATTGCTTATCAGCTAGCATTACCATCTAAGTTAGAAAAAATTCACAATATATTTCATGTATCGATGCTTCGACGATATCGATCTGATCCATCACGTGTTATTTCTCCTTCTAAGATTAAAATTCAGTCAGATTTGTCATACAGTGAAGAACCAATCCGAATTCTAGCTCGTGAGTTCAAAGAGCTGAGAAATAAAAGAATAGCATTAGTGAAAGTCTTGTGGCATCGACACGAGGTTGAAGAAGCTACGTGGGAACCCAAAGATGCTATTAGAAATCAATACCCTAATCTATTCACTAGTAAGATTTTCGGGGATGAAAATCCCTAAGGGAGGGATAGTTGTAACAGCCTGGTTTTAGCTAAATCAAAAAAATGGTTTCGAAACCACAAATCCGAGGTTGTAAAATTATTTTAATATTATTTTTGGTGTTCATAGCATGTGATTATATATGTGTGAAAATTTCATGAGCTAATTTTATCGTTTAATAGCTCAATTTGATTGCGTAAAATGAAAAAGTTGCATTTTATATGTTAAAAGTGCTTAATTCCTATGGTTTATTAAACGAAAGGTCCTTATATTGTAATTAGACCATGGATAGTGGGAATGGACATAAATGGGCATTAAATGAATGATATTAAATGTTTTATATTAAGGTTAAAATTGTAAATTGGTTCATTAAGTTATATTAAATAAAACAAAGTTAAAAACAAGCATTATTATCATCATTCATAGCCGAAAATTAGCAAAAAAGAAATAGGGTTTGAGATTTCATCCATTCGACCATTGTTAAGCTTGATTGAGGTATGTTTTGAGCTCGGTTTTTAATGATTTCTATGTTTTTATGATCGTTGCTTTGAGTACTAGCTAGCCCATGCCTCAATTTTTGAAAGTGTTGATGATTTTGAAAGTTTCCATTGATGAATTCATGTGTTCTTGAATGTTTGATGATGAAAAATGAGTATTTTTTGATGGCTAAGTGAGCATGAGAATAGGGTGGCAAATTGGCTTTGAAAATAGCAAATTTTTGTCCACATGGGCAGAGACACGGGCGTGTGTCTCAGTCGTGTGCGACACACGGTCATGTTACACGGTCGTGTGTCCCCTGGGGTAGCCTTTTGAGTTTAAGTTAGTCTTGTGCATGGCCTAGATGCATGGGAATGTCTGGTGGCTGTGTGAGACACACAGCCTTGGCACATGAGCGTGTGTGGCCATTTCGAAGGGTACACAGGTTTGACACATGGGCTTGTGGTTGACCGTGTGGCCAAGTCAGTAACCCCCTTAGATTTCACATGGCCTGGCACACGGGCGTGTCCTCGGCCGTGTGGTGCAAGTTAGTATGTATGCATTATTTTCTCACGATCTATGACACAAGCATATCTGGTGACCGTGTGAGGCACACGGCCTGTTCACACGGACGTGTGACCCTTATATGTTTAAAATTTTTTAAGTTTCCCAAAATTTTGCATATGTTATCGGTTTAGTCCCGAACCACTTCTAATCATGTTTTAAGGTCTCATAGAGCCTTACAAGGGACATTGTGAATGCTTTGAATGGATTTTTAGTATGAATGAATAAATGTATGTGAATGAGGTGTGCTATCCGGTAATGCCTCGTAACCCTATTTCGGTGACAGATAAGGGTTAGGGGTGTTACATTATGAATCGATGAGGCTTTGGTAAAAAGTGAATGAATGAATCATGATTATGAGTTTCATTGCACACTTTGTAAATGACATGACTTAAGATGTATCTATGATACTTAATGACATTGTGATAAATTATATTAGGTTATATGTATAATAATGCATGATTAACATTGTTAATTATTTACATGCTAACTTATTAAGCTTTATGCTTACTCCCTTTTTATTTCCCAGTTTCTTATAGTATCGCCAAGCTAGCTTGGGGATCGAAGGACGTCAGAGTTCGATTCACACTATCAAATTAATCTTTTGGGTATAGTGAATTTAAGTATTTTGAATATGGCATGTATAGTGGACTTGGTCATTTTGTTATGTGTCATATTGGTTAGCCAAAAGTGTTGGCTTATGATAATATTATAATTCATTTAGTATATGGCCGTAAGATATGGCTTATATTGGTTATTAGGATTTAAACCTATTTATTCACGCATGCATGTGCCTATGCAATTGTGATGTGGTTGGTGGTTGTGTGTATGTGATGAGTTATGTTGTGGCTATAAATGCTTGATGATTAAATTGAGATTTGTTTAGTATGATGATAACCATGGCTTGAATGAAAATTGGTAAGTTGGGCTTGACAAAGTATGGTGTCTTGTGCATGTATAAGATAATATGATATTTCCATAATCTTGACTTGTTTGAGGATGATTAAGTACTCATTTATGTCATGATAAGAGTCTTTGAAATGATGTATGTGTTTGAGTAAATAAGGATGGCAATTGGCTTGGAAAAAAATAGCTTCAAAGTTGTTCACACGGGTAGACACACGGGCATGTGTCTAGGTCGTGTGTGACACACAGTTTGGCCCATGGGCGTGTGATTCAACCGTGTGTCCCCTGTACCCTAATTAGGCAAAACAGAATGCCCAGAGTAAATACACGAGCAGAGACACGGCCGTGTGTCTCTGCCATGTGAGAGACACGGCCTTGGGACATAGGCATGTGCCCTAGCCGTGTGAAGTCTGCACCTTATTTATGAGAATTCATGAAAATTAAATTCGCCTTACGGTCTAGCACAGGGGCGTGTGACTTGGCCGTGTGACCCTATTATGTTGATGGCGTCATAACCAGAGAGTTACATAGGCTAAGGACACAGGTGTGTCCCAAGCCACATAGGCGTGTGTGTGACCACACGGCCTACCTACACGGGCGTGTGACCTTCCAAAACAAGAAAATTTTTTAAGTGTTGTAAAAGTCCCAAAAGTTCTCGATTTAGTCCAGAACCACACCCCAATGTCTGTTTTGGGCCTCTAAGCCCGTATAAGGGACAATATGCCTGTGTATAAATGATTTTAAATTGGATGAAATTTTATGGCTCGATTTTGTATGAGTGTTTATATTTTAGTCCAATAATGCCTCGAACCCTGTCCCGGCGTAGGATACGGGTAAAGGGTGTTACATTTAATGTTTGGAAGATGATAGAAAACAAGATATTTGAGTTTTGAAAATCAAAATCAGTGAATGGGGTTTTGGGGATTCAATTGATGGCAAAAAGGAGAAGGGAATCTTTCTATTCTCTCTTTTTTACGTCAATATTAAGGTGAAAGGGGGATAAATTGGGCTGATTTTAAAACTTGGTATATTTCCTTTAAAACTGCTCTTAAATTAACTCGTCTATAAAATAGTCCTCTTTTTAAAATTGGAAGTCCTTTTTACACCATTTTCAAAAATTTATTTAATTTTCAAAAAGCCATAGTCAAATATACATTTGGTTTACCATACTTCAAAATTTTTGAACTTATTCCAAGCCAATTCCTAAATTACCCTCGAAACTTCTAGGCCTAATTTCGAGATGTGATAGTGATGGTTTAACAAAGAACATGTGTAGATAAAGTCACACTAAATAAAGATGTTACTTGGAAGCATCGATGATTTGTCAAAGGAGCACTCTACAATGAAGTCAGTAAGGATCTGAGCCTTAATAGCTTTTCATGGCGAGTATTCTATTCAAAAATTTGCTAGCTCAATTTCCCATTTTGTCATTCTTCCCTAGGTGTCTACCTTTGACAAGATATCCTTGATTGGTTGATCTGTCATGACCCTCACAGGGCAGGCTTGGAAATATGGATGCAACTTATGAGCGGTTACCACCAGGGCAGAAATTACCTTTTTAGCTTTTGATTATCTTTGTTTTTCGTTTAGTAGGACTTGCTAACATAATACACAGGATATTGCCGCGTGCCTTCTGTTCTCACTAACACCGCTGCAACTGTCTCCTCAAAAGTAGCCAAGTAAAGGGAAAGGGCTTCCCCTGGCTGCGGTGACATTAATAGTGGTGGCGAAGTCAGGTACAACTTAAGTTTCTCAAAAGCACATCGACATTCTTCCGTCCATTTAAAAGGGGCCCTCAATGCCTTGAAGAAAGGTAAACATTTATTTGCCATCTTGGAACAAACCTATTCAAAGCCACAATTCTTCCCATCAAATGTTGAATGTCCTTGGTTGTTCTCAATGAAGGCATGTCTAGAATAGCACGAATCTTTTCATGGTTCGCCTCCACATCTCTTTCAAAAATCATGAACCCTAGAAACTTCCCCACCTTCACCCCAAAAGCGTACTTCTCTAGATTCAACCTCATTTTATAAGAATGCAGAATGGCAAAAACTTCTATCAGATCCTTAATATGCTACTTTAAAGTACTGCTTTTATCAATATGTCATCAATGTAAACCTTCATGCTACAACCTATTTGCTCCTTGAAAATTTTTTCACTAACCGCTGATGGGTCGCTCTCGTGTTTTTCAAGCCAAAAGGCATGATCCAATAATAGAAAAGGCCCTGCTCCATCACAAAAGTGGTTTTATCTTGGTCTTCTATTGCCATTAAGATCTAGTAATAACCTGAGAACACATCCGTAAAGCTCATAAATTTATGGCCCATCGAAGCGTCCACTAAGTAGTCAAAAAACAAAAAAGGAAAACTATCCTTCAAACATACTTTATTTAAATTTTTGAAGTCAATGCACATCCTCCACTTGTTATTGGCCTTTTTCACCATTACTGTATGTCCTCTTCATCCTCTATGCCAAACTCAACCTTCCACTTCTCTTGCTATTGTGATCTCTTAGGTTTGTTAACTGACATCACACTCCTTAGACGTGCCTTCCTCTTTGAACTAGAAGTTTCCCAATCATCATCAGTGCCTATAATAACATGTATGGTGCATTTGACGTGTTTTTTTCCTCTGTCTGCAACCTATGATCCTGACCCTGATGCTAAAGCATCTTGTGTCACAAACTGTTTTAGCTCACCATTTCTGATAGCTTCTTCGATGGCCTCTTCTAAAGAAAAACAATCCTCGGTCCTGTGGCCTTTTTCATTGTGAAAATTGCATCTGTCCCTAGAGTTGGATCTCACCTAGTTAGGTCGCATGGGGAGTGGGTTCGCCAAAATTCCTAAGTGTCTGACCTGACTCAAGATGCAGGCACACGATGCATTTACCAGGGTATAAGTTTCAAATCGACCGTGAGGAACATACCCTTTTGGTGGATTCATGTTGGGGCCTCTGAAAACTCTGTGAGGAACTACCTTACGAACCCTTGTGTTGTCCCTCACCTTGCATACATAGGCTTTGGGAAGAAAGCCCTGGTTGACTTTGAAAATTCTACCACCCTCTAGCTTTTCTTTCCTCCCTACACAAAACATCATGAGTTGTCCTCTTTACCTCCTCTGCCTTCGCGAACATGTGAGCACTCTCATAGAAGTCTGCCAAACTCTATGGCCTGTTATCTATGAAAGAATATTGAACATATTCGTTTATTACTGACCACTCCTATCTCCGTCCTCTCGAACGAAGAGAGAAAAAGAATCAACACTCGGATTAAAACGAGTATAAATTTTCGGCTTTACTGCAAGTGTGATAGGTCAGTTGTAATATTTGTAGTATTACAATGGAACACTGGAGTATTCCAAGGATCATGAGTTATCCTCTTTACCTCCTTAGCCTCCGCAAACCTATGAGCTCTTTCATAGAGATCTATCAAACTCTATGGCTTGTTATCCATGAAAGAATATTGTAACACCTCTTACCCGTGTCCTACACCGGGATGAGGTAGGAGGCATTACCGGTCTTTAACATATACTTTAACGTAAATCAGGCCTTACAAATTTCATCCAATCTTAAAAACATTCAAACATAAACACAATGTCCCTTCTACGGCCCACGTGGCCTTTAACATGCTTTAAGGGTGGTTCGAGACTAAACTGAGAGCTTCTAAAAATTTTAAACACTTAGGAAAAATTTTCCAAGTTGGGAGAGTCACACGCCTGTTTGGTTAGGACACGCCCATGTCCTCAACCCGTGTAACTCTCTATTTATGACATCAACAATTAATTAAAGGTCACACGGCCAAGCTACAAGCCCGTGTGCTAGGCCGTGTGGCAAATTTAATTTTCACATTTATGGTGCAGACTTCATACGGCCTGGGCACACACCTATGTTCTGAGGTCATGTCTTCCACACGGTTGAGACACACGGCCGTGTCTCTGCTCGTGTGTTTGCTACAACGCATACTGACTTACAACACTAGGGTGCAGGGAACATACGGCCGGACAACATGCCCATAGGGCTGAACGTGTGTCACACACGGACTAGACACATGCCCGTGTGTCTACCCGTGTGGACAACTTTATGGCTATTTTCCAAGCCCTTTTGTCACCCTCACTAACACATGCACACCCTCATGTACCAATGGTGAATATCATGGCAAAAGATTCTATATTTTATCATTCATTTCCAACAACCAATTTATCACACACCTCAAGGGCATCAACACATCTCATGCATGCATCAATATCTAGGATTACAACCCAATAATCAATATGAGCCATACTTCATGGCCATATACAAAATGAATTAGTATACCAATATGGGCATCACTTTGGCCAACCAATATGACACATATAACAAAATAATAAGTCCCCTATACATGCCATACTTAAATGTATTAAACCAAATTTACCTCAAAATATTTGTTGATAGTGTGACTTGAGCTCCGATGTCCACGATCCCCGAACTAGCTAGGCGATGCTAAGAAAAAGGAAAAGAGAGAGGGTGTAAGAATAAAGCTTGGTAAGTTGTATGTAACTAATAAACAACATAGATCATACAATTTCATGAGTTAAACATGCTACTAATTACCACCACATTTTCAATTTACACACAATGGACATAATAAGAATTGACATTAATGTCATTGAACTACACAACTTATCTTACTCTTTCTTAATCATGCTAAATTTTTTTATCATGAATCAAATTCTATACTCATGAGGTTTACGTACGTACTTGTACTACTCATAGCTTATTCAATTTCTCCATCTCTTTACCTTGATCTTGAATGGCCCGTTGAACCACCTGGAATACGAAAGGACGTTCGGGATTATCATAGACCAAATAAGGTGCCAAAGCCATGTCCCAAGCTTGGTCTTACATGTAACCACACATCGATGCCATATCCCAAATATGATCTTATACGAAGTCTCGAATCGGTGCCGATGCTATGTCCCAGACATGGTCTTATACGAAATCACTTATCGATACTGAAGCCATATCCCTGATATGGTCTTACACGAGATCTCGTATCGACACCGATGCCATGTCCCAGACATGGTCTTACACGGGATCTCATCAATCATGGTGTCATGACATCCAAATCCTAAGTATTCCTTAGGGTTACTCGATATTTTCGAGATACAAAGCTATCATTAAATTGTTATTGAATCATCTCAAGTCAAATTCCATAAGGGCATACACACACATTTCATACAACATCAAGCATTAACTACACAATAATGAAATTGTTGAATTACTCACACACAACTTACCTCGGTCCTAAAATATTGCTAACTTTATGTTTTAGTCCAAAACCTTGCTTTTCCTTCGGTTTAGGTCCGGACTCCGTTTTTCTTGATCTATAATAGCAAATTTCACTTGTTAATTATCACATTTCCCAAATCAGACCATAAATCACAATTTAAAAAAATTACGATTTTGCCTCGAAACTTTCATAAAATTGCAAATTAGTCCCTAAGCTCGTATAATGACATGTACTCATTTCCTTTACTACCCAAGCCTAGCAGAATATTTCTTGTACTCATAGTAGCCCACATTACTCATCAAAAATATATTTTTATCACTCAATTTTACACCTTTTTCAGTTTTGTCCTTTTTAGGTGTTTTCATACAAAATCTGTGACACCCCGAACCCGAGACCGTCGCCGGAGTCGAACACGAGGTGTTAACAGACTTCAAACCACTTATTAAAAATTTTTCCAGACAAGCTGCCAATCTGCGTACTAGTCACTTTAAAAATCATATCTTGAGCTCTGGGACTCGAAATCCAGTTCTGTGAATTTTCCCTGAAACTAGACTCATATGCCCATCTACATATTTTTTTCTAGAATTTTTTGGTCGGGCCAATTAGTACAGTTTATTAGTCAAAGTCTCCCATGTTACTGGGGTCGACTACACTGACCTTTGTGCATTACGACCTGGATATCTCCCTGTACAGAGCTTCAATACTGATGCCGTTTATTTCTATAGAAACTAGACTCAAAGAGGAATCTATACATATATGGCATGGCTCCTAATTATCTCTGGTTAATTCATAATAAATTTACAAAGTCGGAACAGGGAACCCAGAAACCGTTCTGGCCCTGTCTCGCGAGAACCTGAATATCTCTTAACATACTGTCCATATGATTGTTTCGTTACTTCTATATGAAAATAGACTCATCGAGCTTCGATTACATAATTTATCCACTATTTAATTCCATTCCTACTAATTGTTGTAATTTTTCAATCCCACGTCACTGCTGCTGCCAGCATCTGTTACTGAAGCAACTATGTCCATTTAGTGATTTCTTATTGATCTAACTAGTAATTCATCATACATATCACAAAATTATAATCATGACTAGCCATACCAAAGGCTAATCATTGTCAAACATCCCCCCCTACTACACTTTTGCCATAACATAAATTTTAACACCAAAAATAATCAACCATGACATAAAGATCGTATTACCAAGACTTACGACCTAACGTTATAAAACCAAATCCAACCGAACATTTATGCCATTTTCGCATGGCTAAAAGTTTACATA
This sequence comes from Gossypium hirsutum, assembly GCF_007990345.1. Taxonomy (NCBI): domain Eukaryota; kingdom Viridiplantae; phylum Streptophyta; class Magnoliopsida; order Malvales; family Malvaceae; genus Gossypium; species Gossypium hirsutum. The sequence continues at coordinate 55,689,894 of NC_053431.1, forward strand.
CCAAATTTCAAACATAACATAATAGCCTATACATGCCGAAATGTTCTCCTAGACCAACTAAGAAGAAAGTACCAAAGGTTGCTAGCCGGTATGATGACTTCGACGACGGCACGATCACGCAAAAAGAGACGAGTCCAAGAAACCTAGAATAGGTGACAAGCAAACACCGAATGAGTATATAACTCAGTAAGCCATAAGCATTCCACAACCATCCATTAATAAAATTATCACAACAGGAAACAATGAAATGAGGTTAAGTACTCCATCCATACCAAACTATACCATAGTTCCTTAAACCCTATGGTTCAATCTCATACCAAGTCCTACATTGACCTTTCATACATCATTTTATTTTCGTTATAATCATACAATTAAACGAACTTTCACCTATTCCACAATGAACCTTATGTACGTGACTTCAACTATAATCGTCACATAGGTTCAAAACTTACCAAGCTCAACTCCAAATATAAACATAGCGCCTATTAGCCATGAACTCAAGGTACTTACCTTTTCCGCTATCCAAAATTGACTCGGTAAAGCCGCACCCTTCGTGTAAATAATTTATGGAAAATATATATTGGGTTGCACACATAATGTTTAGTAATCACCCACGCACACTTAGTGCCATGCACTTTAAACTCACACACTTAGTACCATGCATTTCAAGTTCGCACACTTACCTTTTTCCGCTGTCCAAAATCGACTCGGTAAAGTCGCACCCTTAATGTAAATAATTTATAGAAAATATATATTGGGTTCGCACACATAGTGCTTAATAATCAACCGCGCACACTTAGTGCCATGTACTGTAAACTCGCACACTTAGTGCTGTACAATTTAAACCCGCACACTTAGTGCCAATCTCATGATCATAAATGTTCACACCCGCACACTTAGTGCCTAAACCAACAACTCAATTCATCTCACCTCTTTTCTTTTTATTCAATACTTTCATCACCCCATGCATACATGTATAAATATATATATTTATCGTTCCATTCAGCATCATTACATAGACGTTATAACCATTTAAATTGATACAAAATATATGCTTAATAACTTACCTTAGGTCGGATGAAGTGATTCCCAATCAACTACTCAATATTCTTTGCTTTGCCTTTGCTTGATTCCCCTCCTTTGGATTCTTGAGCTTGATTAAATAAATAAGTTTAGTAATTTAATTTACCTTGCAAGATACCTATATATATATAAATTTAATAATTCCATTTTTTTTTTTTACAATCATCCTTGTTCAAGACATCCAAGTCTCAACTAATGTTCATATTATATCTCAAAGCCAAATGTATTATCCCTTCCAAAATAATATTATGCCAAATATGATTACATTCAAATATACATAATTATGAATCAAACTCAACTTTGTAAACCAACCTCCTCATTTGGTCGATTGTATAGAATCAAAGAAATTTCACCAATGTGCATACTATATAGCCGAATATGCAAGATCAATCTAACATCACCTATGTACTTAATTTTAAATGCCGAATATACAATTTCGATGCAATATCATTTTTTTTCATTTCATTTGAGCACATAGTTCCTCCACATAATAATTTGGCCGAATGTTTCTACTACCAAAAACTCCACATCTATCCATAATATCATACCAAGGTTCATATATCTATTAGCTATTTCATTACTCATCTTTCTAATATTCCATTCCAATGCATCAAACACTATCCTCTTAACATCTAACGATCACATCCGAATGCCCATTTTTTTTTCACCAAATAGAGAAATCACCCTATGGGTTATAATATGGATTTGTCTATTAACTAAATTTAACAAAATTTAATGAAAAATAACATGCAATCTTACCTTGATTAATCCCTTAAGTTGACCGAATGCTTTTTAACCATTTTTCTTTCCTTCTTCCTTTATGTTCGGTTTTGCAAGGAGAAGATGACACTCTCCCACCTTCCATTTCTTATTAATTTATGTTTCTATTTAGATTATTTTATCATTTACCATTATAAAATTGTATTTAACTTGACTTAATGGAGGACCATCATCACATGGCCGGCCACTTCATGAATTAAGGGCATTTTGACATGCAAATCCATACTTTCTCACCTTGTTATTATTTAATCCTTTCAATTTATCTATCATCTTTTCTAAATTTCTCAACTAAGTCCTTTCATGAAAATCCACATTCCTAAGGCTAATTTTAAACCTTTATTATTTCCACACATACACTACCACATTTAATATATGCAATTAAAATTAAAATAAATTTTCTTGTAACTCGGTTTTGTGGTCCCGAAACCACTTCCCGACTAGGGTCAATTTTGGGCTGTCACAAAATCACTTAGTTAAAGACGTTAAACACACATCAAGCTATCATATTCCTCCATTAAACACCAAAGAACATGCATGTCACACATGGGTAAAATTTTTAAACATAAACCCTACTTCAAAATAAGGTTGGAAATAGGTAAATCAAGCTACGTGATCTTAAAAAATATAAAGAACATTAAAATGGGCTAGGGAACACTTACTATTGAGCTTGAAAATGTCAAAAACCCTAACTATGGAGAGCTTAGGAATTTTGGCAGCCACATGAAGAAAATAAGCCAAATTTTGCTTTAATTTGCCTTTTTTATTCTTTTAATTACTAATTGACCAAAACGCCCTTAAGGCCTTTCTTTCAAATTTTTCCTATGCATGTCCATTTTTGTCCAAAATTTTAGAATTTGGTCAAATTGTTAATTAGGACCTTCTAATTTAGAATCTAAAGCAATTTCATGCTTGAAACTTCTAAAACACATGTTTTGCATCTTATTCAATTTGGTCCATAAGGTTCAATTGGACATTTTATGAATAGAATTTCTCCATGAAATTTTCACACAAGTATGCATACCTATCATGGACCTCATAAAAATCATAAAACAATTATTTCTATCTCAGATTTATGGTCTCGATACCACTGTTCTTACTAGGCCCTAATTTGGGATGTTACAATTCTCCCTCCTTTAGGGATTTTCGTCCCCGAAAATCTTACCAGTAAACAAGTGTGGGTATTGGTTTCTCATGGCCTCCTCGGGCTCCCATGTAGCCTCTTCTAACCCATGTCTATGCAATAACACTTTTATTAAGGCAATATTCTTGTTTCTCAACTGTTTGATTTCCCAAGCCAAAATCTTGATCGGCTCTTCGCCATAAGTCATTTCCGGTTGGATCTCAACCTCTATCGGTGAAATCACATGTGAGGGGTCCGATCTATAACGACATAACATAGACAGATGGAATACATCATGGATCTTCTCCAACTCAGACGGTAAAGCAAACCTATAAGCTATCGGTCCTATCCTTTCGGTGATTTCATAAGGTCCTATGAAACGAGGACTTAACTTTCCCTTCCTGCTGAATCTCAAAACCTTTTTCCATGGGGATACTTTCAAAAATACCTTATTTCCCACTTGATACTCAATTTCTTTTCTTTTTAAATCCAAGTAAGACCTTTGTCTATTCGGTGTCGCCTTCAAACAATCTCTAATTACTTTTACTTTAACTTTGGTTTCTTTGACTAAGTCAACCCCGTGAATCTAATTTTCCTTGAGCTTTGTCCAATACAAGGGAGTTCGATACTTTCAGCCATACAATGCCTTCTAGGGTGCCATTTTTAAACTCGTCTAGAAACTATTGTTATAAGCAAACTCAACCAACAGTAAGTACTTTTTCCAACTACCCTGGAATTCTAAAACACAACATCTCAACATGTTTTCCAAGGTTTGAATCACTCTCTCGGATTGGTTTTCGATCTGTAGGTGAAAGGCGGTACTAAAATTCAGTCTTGTGCCCAAAGCTTCTTGCAATTAACTCTAAAATCGCAAGGTAAACCTTGGATCTCTATCCGATATAATCTAGAAGGGTACTCCATAAAATCTCACAATTTCAAAAATATACAACTCAGCCAACCTATCTAGCGAGTAGTCGGTACTACTGAGATAAAGTGAGCGGACTTCGTCAATCGATCAACAATGACCCGCACCGCATCTTTTTTACTCAGCGTCAAAGGTAAATCCTTTACAAAATCCATGGTAATTCGGTCCCATTTTCACTCGGGAACCATGATAGGCTGTAGTAATCCTGAAGGTACTTGGTGCTCAGCTTTCACTTGCTGACAAATTAGGCATCTCGCAACAAACTTGGAAATATCCTTTTCATACCATTCCACCAATATATTTTCTTAAAGTCGTTATACATTTTAGTACTATCGGGGTGTACTGATAGACGACCATTGTGTGCCTCATGCAAAATCTTATGAATCAACTAGGTATCTTTAGGAACACAAATCCTATCTCGAAACATCAAGCAACCATCAGAACCAATCCGAAAGTCAAATCCAGTGCCTGACTCGCATTGGGCTCTCTTAGCTTGTAAATCATCGTCACTATTCTGAGTTTCACAAATCTTTTGGAGAAACATCAGCCTAGCTCTCAACTCTGCTACAACTGCACCATCATCTGATAAAACTAACCGCATACCCATGGCTCTCAAAGCAAATAAAAATTTTCTACTTAGGGCATCGGCGACCATATTTGCCTTTCCCGGATGATAGTCGATTACTAACTGATAATCTTTTATCAACTCTAACCATCTCCGTTGTCTTAGATTTAAGTTTCTTTAAGTCGTCAGATATTTCAAACTCTTGTGATCAGTGAATACTCGGTATGTCTCACCATACAAACGGTGTCTCCAAATCTTCAATGCAAACACAATGGCGGCTAGTTCCCAGTCATGTGTCGAGTAATTTTTCTCATGCGGTTTTAGTTGTCTAGATGCATAGGCTATCACTTTGCCTTCTTGCATAAGTACACACCTTAATCTATTCAAGGATACATCACTAAAAATCACAAACTCCTTTCCCGACTCAAGTTGAACTAGTATTGGAGCCTCAGTTAACAACGCTTTCAGTTTCTCGAAACTCTGTTGGCACTTCTCTGTCCACTCGAACTTAACATCTTTTTTGTAATAGCCTCGTCATTGGAGTAGCAATCATTGAAAACCCTTTGACAAATCGTCTATAATAACCGGTTAAGCCTAAAAAGCTTCTGACCTCTATCACATTCCTCGACGGTTTCTAATCAATAATGGTTGAAATTTTACTTGGGTCAACTCTAATACCGTCTCCTGAAATAATATGTCCTAAAAACTTGACTTCATGAAGCCAAAATTCACTTTTACTAAACTTAGCATATAATTGCTTATCTCTCAGAGTTTGCAAAACAGTCCTTAAATGTTCAGCACGTTCGGTCTCATCACGAGAATAAATCAATAAGTCATCAATAAACACTACAACAAATTTATCCAGATAAGGCTGAAATATTCTGTTAATTAAATCCATAAATACGGCGGGAGCATTGGTTAACCCAAAAGGCATGACAAGGAACTCATAATAACCATACCTTATCCAAAATGCAGTTTTCGGTATATCTGACTCCTTAACCCGTAACTGATAGTAGTCAGACCTCAAGTCTATCTTTGAAAATATCTGGCTCCCTTCAACTGATCAAATAGATCATCAATCGTTGGCAAATGATACTTGTTCTTTATCGTCACCTTGTTGAGTTGTCGATAATCTATACATAACCTCATCAAACCATCTTTTTTCTTCACAAATAACATGGGAGTACCCCACGGTGAAAAGCTTGATCTCGTAAAACCCTTGTCAGTCAACTCCTGTAACTGAACTTTCAACTCTTTTAATTCCGTAGGGGCCATCCTATGCAGGGCAATCGAAATAGGTGCAGTGCCAGGAAGCAAATCAATGCCAAAATCTACTTCCCTAATAGGAGGTAACCCAGGCAATTCTTCTAGAAACACATCTGGATACTCACGTACTATCGGTACCGATTCAATCTTTGATTCGAATTCTTTAGTGTTCAATACAAAAGCAAGGTAAGCTTTATAACCCTTCCTTATGCATCTCCTAGTAGACATGGAAGAAATCACTATAGGCATGCTATTTAATTCACCTGGTTCAACCTGAAGAACATTACCATTCTCTCATTTTAGTTCAATAAATTTTCTTCCACAATTCGCTACTGCATCATGAGCGGTCAACCAATCCATACCATGAATTACATCAAATTCGTCAAACGATAATAGCATGAGATTAGCTGGAAAATAATGACCTCTAATCATCAAAGGGCAATTCTTATACACTTTATCAACTAACACATACTTGCCTAATGGCTGTGACACTTTTATCACGAATTCAGTAGATTCAACCAGCAAGTTCATATCAGATACCAATTTCATGCAAACATACGAATGGGTAGACCCCGGATCAATCAAAGCAACAACAGTAGTATCATAGATAGAAAGTGAACCCGTAAGCACATCAAGAGATGAAGCCTCTTCACGAGTGCGAATGGCGTAGGTCCTTACAGGTGCCCTTCCCTCAGGTCTCACAGTAGACTCCCTAGGTGCACCCTTACTACTCGATCCACTACCCAAATTTTTCTAAGGTCTCCCTTTATTAGCAGTGCTATCTGATCTTGTTCCTTGAAAATTTCCTCTTTCTGTTCACTCGGGACAATCCCTGATAAAGGGGTCAGGGCAGCCGCACTTAAAACAAGTCCTATCACTCCCTCGGCACTCATCGGGGTGACGTCTCCCACACTGGAACATTCTGATCTATTGGGTTGGGCATTCCCAACACTAGCTATTGAAGTGGTCTGAGCTTTCGAAACTGTGTACTGTTTACTCCGATTCTTGCTCAAATACCCAGTAGAAGCATTAGATCGATTAGTGAACTCTCTAAACTTTTTGGATGAAGATTGAAAAGATTTACCCAGTTGCCTCTTTCTCGAGTCTCGGGACTCCAAATTGGCTTTCCGTTTTTCTTTAGCCAATTCTTTGGCCTTGTATGCTCTCTCAACCAGCACTACACACTCCTTTAGCTCAAAGATACCAACTAGCAACCGAATATCTTCATTTAACCCATCTTCAAATCTTTTACACATGATGGCCTCAGTGGATACACTTTCCCGAGTGTATTTCCTAAGCCTCACAAACTCATGCTCATATTCGATAACTGTCATCTTACCCTTTTTCAACTCGAGGAACTCCTTTCTCTTTTGGTCCATAAACCTTTGACTGATGTATTTCTTGTGAAATTCCTCTTGGAAAAACTCCCAAGTCACTTTCTCCCTTGGCACAACAACACGAGGGTGTTCCACCACTGATAGGCTGAGTCTCTTAGAAGCGATACAATGCACTTTATACACTCTTCCGGTGTGCACGACAGCTCATCAAAGACCCGGATTGTGTTCTCAAGCCAAAACTCCACTCTTTCCGGATCATCATCTATATTAGCTCGGAACTCTTTGGCACCTTGCTTTCTAATTCGGTCAACTAGAAGTCTTTCCCTTCTCACCATCTCAACAACTTGGGGAGCTACAGGGGCAGGCTGAGGAATAAGCGAGGGTGGGGGAGGTTGAACACCCGAGTTTGTCTGAACAAACTCGGTGTACCAGTCATTCATTGTCTTTAGGAAGGCTTCTCTAGCCTCTCCTCCTGGACTAACGGTCTCAGGTCTTCTATAGGAAGGCGTTGCTCCTTGAGCGGGAGCCAGTGCGTTACTCTCTATATTGTCAGCAACTGCTCGTTCGGGATCCATTTACTACATGAAAAACATAATTTGAATTGTCAGGAGTTGTCACACTATCATAATATACGTATGGCATGTATATATAGACTCTTGCACTCGCTACATAGTCCTACACCGGGACGAGGTACGAGGCATTACCAGTCTATAACATATACTTTAACACAAATCGGGCCTTACAAATTTCATTTGATCTTAAAAACATTCAAACATAAACACAATGTCCCTTCTACAGCCCACGTGGACTTTAACATGCTTCAAGGGTGGTTCGGGACTAAACTGAGAGCTTTTAAAAATTTTACAACACTTGGGAAAAATTTTCCAAGTTGGGAGAGTCACACGCCCGTGTGGCTAGGCCGTGTGGATTTCACACACCCGTGTCCTCGACCCGTGTAACTCTCTATTTATGACATCAACATTAATTAAAGGTCACATGGCCAAGTCACACGCTTGTGTGCTAGGCTGTGTGGCAAATTTAATTTTCGCATTTATGGTGCAGACTTCACACAGCCTGGGCACACGCTCATGTCTTGAGGCCTTGTCTTCCACACGGTTGAGACACACAGTCGTGTCTCTGCCCGTGTGTTTGCTACCGTGCATACTGACTTGCAAAACTAGGGTGCAGGGAACACACAGCCGAACAGTACGTCCATGGGGCTGACCGTGTGTCACACACAGCCTAGACACATGCCCGTGTGTCTACCCGTGTGGACAACTTTGGGGCTATTTTCCAAGCCCTTTTATCACCCTCACTAACACATGCATACCCTTATGTACCAATGGTGAATATCATGGCATAAGATTCTATATTTTATCACCAACAACCAAATCATCACACACCTCAAGGGTATCGACACATCTCATGCATGCATCAATATCTAATATTACAACCTAATAATCAATATGAGCCATACTTCATGGCCATATACAAAATGAATTAGTATACCAATATGGGCATCACTTTGGCCAACCAATATGACGTATAACAAAATAATAAGTCCCCTATACATGTCATACTTAAATGTATTAAACCAAATATATCCCAAAATATTTGTTGATAATATGACTTGAGCTCCGACATTCACGATCCCTGAACTAGCTTGGCGATGCTAAGAAAAAGGAAAAGAGAGAAGGGGTAAGCATAAAGCTTAGTAAGTTGTATGTAACTAATAAACAACATAGATCATACAATTTCATGAGTTAAACATGCTACTAATTACCACCACATTTTCAATTTACATACAATGGACATAATAAGAATTGACATTAATGTCATTGAACTACACAACTTATCTTACTTTTTCTTACTCATGCTAAATTTTCCATCATGAATCAAATTTCATACTTATGAGGTTTACGTACATACCTGTACTACTCATAGCTTATTCATATTTCTCCATCTTTTAACCTTGATCTTGAATGACCTGTTGAACCACTTGGAATACGAAAGGATGTTCAGGATTATCATAGACCAAATAGGGTGCTAAAGCCATGTCTCAGACATGGTCTTACATGGAACTACACATCAATGTCATATCCCAGATATGGTCTTATATGGAACCTCATATCAATGCCATGTCCTAGACATGGTCTTATACGAAATCATTTATCGATGCCAAAGCCATATCCCTAATAAGGTCTTACACAGGATCTCGTATCGATGCCGATGCCATGTCCCAGACATGGTCGTACACGGGATCTCATCAATGATGGTGTCATGACATCTAAATCCTGAGTATTCCTTAGGGTCACCTGTAACTTCCTTAACTGGTATTCGTCGCCGGAATAGGGCTACGAGGCATTTCCGGACGTATCGGAACATTCACATACACTTAAGTAAAACATAATCAAAGTATATAAAAATCATTCACAATTGTCCCTTATATAGGTCTACGAGACCTTAAACATGCTTTAAGAAGGGGTTGGGACTAAACCGAGCCATACAAAATTTTTTGAAACTTAACAATATTTCTAAGTTTCAGAGGTCACATGCCCGTGTGAACAGGCCATGTGCCTCACACGGCATTAGACACGCCCGTGTGCCAGGCCGTGTGAAAATTAGGGAGGCTACTAACTTGGCCACATGGCCTAGCACACGCCCATGTGTACGATCGTGTGGTCTGCCCAGGCTCACCTTGAAGTGGCCCTTGAGAGACACGGTAGAGACACACGCCCGTGTCCCTGCCTGTGTGGGCAAAATAGGCCATTTAGAAGGCCAAAATTCCACCTATTTTGGGTTCTCCCTACAAGCATCAATTAAGCATCAATTGCACCATAATTTCAACCAATTTCAATCATAAAATATACATCATTCATGTCATATAATCACCTACAAATTTCATCCTTATTGTCAAATCCAAAACATATCAAAATCACATACCAAACTCATTCATTCATACACGTCATTATCTCAATTTTTCACATCCACTCTCATACCCAAAATCATGCCATTTCCATAACTAGTTCACATAACTAACTTACCAAATTGATCATTTCTCACTAGGCCATTTATGCACATAAAAACATTCCATTTCTTAACACAACTTATATACCAAAAACCAAACCAAATAGCAACTTTAATCTAGCCATATCACATGGCATGATATACAATTCACAAATCATATTCAAATACTTCTAGTCTATACATGTCATACTTCAATATTCACATTTTCAAAAGGTACCAAAATAGAGTTCGATAGTGTGGTGATGATCCTCGACTATCCCCGAGCTCCCGGTAGCTTCGATATCTACAAAACAATTTTTAACACACACAAAGCAAGCTTTCAAAAGCTTAGTAAGCCATATACAAATAAACTTATCACTTAACACAATTCTAAACCAATTCATTCATGTAGATCATGCCAAAACACAATCACATATCCATATGTCTCATATAGCTCATTTGATCATGATTCACTTACATATTACACATCTCATTGTCATGATAATTCATACATATATCATATGTCCAAAAATGTACATATACTTACCTTTCTTTCTCAAACATGATATACATTTCAAACGTACCTGAATTGGAATACACATTCACATAGTCATTAGTTTCTCGAAGTGCCCGTTGAACCATACGGAATCAAATAGGATACGCGGATAGCTCGAAAAGCTCGTACAATGCCAACGTCCCAGACGTGGTCTTACATGTAATCAAATATCGATGCCACTGTCCCAGACAAGGTCTTACACGAAATCAAATATGATGTCGATGTCCCAGACATGGTCGTACACATAAATCTCAAATTGACGCCAACGTCCCAAACGTGGTCTTATACGAAATCACACATCGGAATCCTATGTCATGACATATGTATCCTAACTATTCTTATGGTTCGTACGGGACTTTTCGAATGTCGTCACATTATCGGAACTTTCTCGGATTTTTCATTTTCAACTCAAATAGTCATTCATCACTATTCATTAACATATAAGCAATAATAATTCAATTCAAACACATTTATTTGTATATCGACTTACCTCGTACAGGAATGAAGAAACGAACGACTATTCAACTACTTTCGACTTTCCCCGATCTAATTTTATTTTCTTTGGTTCTTGATCTATACACATTCAAATTTAACTCTTTTATTCAACAAATTATTCAATTCATTCCATATGCACATATTTAGGGCATTTTACAAATTAGCCCTCACATTTTCACTTTTTAACATTTTAGTCCCTAATTCATAAAATCACAAAATACACATAATTTCATATTACATATGCTAGGCTGAATTTTTCTCTAGCCCATATAAGCCCATATATTTCATTTATTTCACATTTCAGTCCCTCAAAATCTCATTTTCACAATTTAGCCCAAATTACTCAAATTCATCAAAATTTCAAATACAAAACATATTAATCTAACACATGTATTTCATTTTTCATCAATTACCATCACAATTTCATCAATGGCTCAACTCAAAATCTTCATCAATTTCTTAAATTGAGACATGGGCTTGATAAAACACTTGACAACGGTTACAAAAACATAGAAATTATCAAAAATCAAACAAAACACATACTTAATTAAGCCAAAACCATAGCCAAACCATAGCAAGCTTTTACGCTTTCTTTTTCTTTAAATTTCGGCAAAACAAGATAATAATGCATGAATTTTGGCTTTTGTTTTGTTTAATAAATCTTTTATTTACAAATTACCAATTTAGCCTTTTTAATCTCATTTAAAAACCACTAACTCATGTACATGCATGTCCATTCATAATTCAAAAGGTCTAATTGTATCGTAAGGACCTTTGCTTTAAAAATCCATAACAAATAGGCATTTTTAACAAATAGTTAGCCACTTTTACATTTTACGCGATTAAGTCCTTTTATCAAAATTAAGCACACAAACGATCAAATTTTTATACGAAACTTTCACACATATTAATTCACATATTATAAGCACGAAAAATAATATTAAAATATTTTTTGAATCAATTTTGTGGTCTTAAAACCACTATTCCGACTAGGGTCTAAACCAAGCTATTACATCACTCGAGATTTTCGACATACAAAGCTATCATTAAATTGTTATTGAATCATCTCAAATCAAATTCGATAAGGGCATACACACACATTTCATATAACATCAAGCATTAACTACACAATAATGAAATTGTTGAATTACTTACACACAACTTACCTCGGTCCCAAAATATTGCTAACTTTACGTTTTAGACCAAAACCTTACTTTTCCCTCGGTTTAGGTCCGAACTCCGTTTTTCTTAATCTATAATAGCAAATTCCACTTGTTTAATTATCACATTGCCCAAATCAGTCCATAAATCACAATTTAACAAAATTATGATTTTGCCTCGAAACTTTTACAAAATTACAAATTAGTCCCTAAGCTCGTATAATGAAATATACTGATTTCCTTTACTACCCAAGCCTAGCCGTATATTTCTTGTACTCATAGTAGCCCACGTTACTAATCAAAAATAGATTTTTATCACTCAATTTCACACCTTTTTCAATTTAATTTTTTTAGGCGTTTTCATGCAAAATCACTTAGTAAAAGACGTTAAACACACATCAAGCTACATTATTCCTCTATTAAACACCAAAGAACATGCATGTCACACATGGGTAAAATTTTTAAACATAAACCTTACTTCAAAATAAGGGTGGAAATAGGTAAATCAAGCTACGTGATCTTCAAAAATGTAAAGAACATTAAAAACGGGCTAGGGAACACTTACTATTGAGATTGAAAATGTCAAAAACCCTAGCTAGGGAGAGCTTAGGAATTTCGGCAACCACGTGAAGAAGATGAGCCAATTTTTGCTTTAATTTTCCCTTTTTATTCTTTTAATTACTAATTGACCAAAATGCCCTTAAGGCCTTTCTTTCAAATTTTTCCTATGCATGTCCATTTTTGTCCAAAATTTTAGAATTTGGTTAAATTTCTAATTAGGACCTTCTAATTTATAATCTAAAGCAATTTTATGCTTGAAGCTTCTAAAATGCAGGTTTTGCATCTTATTCAATTCAGTCCTTAAGGTTCAATTGGACATTTGATGCATAGAATTTCTCCATGAAATTTTCACACAAGCATGCATACCTATCATGACCTCATAAAAATCATAAAAAAATTATTTTTATTTCGAATTTGTGGTCTCGAAACCGCTGTTCCTACTAGGCCCTAATTTGGGATGTTACAAATATCGAACATATTCGTTTATTACTGATTCCTCCTATCTCCGTCATCTCAAACGAAGAGAGAAAAAGAATCAACACTGGGATTAAAATGAATATAAATATCACAACTTTACCGTAAGTGTGACATGTCAGTTGTAATATTTGTAGTGTTACAATGGAACACTAGAGTATTCCAAGGACCGAACCCAAGAGAATTGTGGATTGAACAATTTCTAAATGACATACTTGTGAAATAAAGAGTCTAACCAACTAATCGCAAAAATTATTTTACGGCAGACCATAAAATCAAGTAGAATTAAACTAATCTACTATCTAGCTAACAAGGGCAAAATTGTAAAACATGCAAAATTATGAAATTAACAATTAAATAAAAAATGGTGGTTGGTTGATCTCGATGTGGTTCATTATCCCTTAAATTAGGGATCCAAATCGCTTAAACTCTGAAAATGGTTCCATATTACCTCTCGACCTCTGTAACGCCCTAAACCCGACCTGATTCACTGGATCCAGATCTTTTATGTTACACCCCATAATACAAAGCAAAATTTTTAAAAGAAGTTAACGTATACTCCACTTAAAACATACTTCTTATTAATTTATCTAAGGTCTCATTATTAAAGAAACAAAGGAAAGTACTTAAAAATAAAATAATAAATCAGACTTGTTTTAACTTATTACAACACAAAAGTTTGCTAAAGACAAACCCTTTAAGGTATAATTCTACTATACGTCATTTTTTCCTAATAGTCCAATGTATGCATAATAATCCGGATCATCGCTTTGGTTGCAAAAAAAATAAACTCTTGCGGACAATTGTCGATCTCATCTCTCGTATTTTGGCATGAAGATGGTTGAGTAGGGAATCTCTCGTCCGGGTGAGTCATGTCGACTTTTTGCTTACTCTAATGGTCGAAAATGTGTCCACGCTCACCGTACCAATTGTTGACTACCTTTTTCTCTCTTCCTCCTCTTGGAGTCTATTATTCATATTTATAAGGTGCGATTCCCTGATTTGTCATACTAGGGACAACTAAGTGCCATGCATAGTGAAACGTTACCCCCTAAGGGTGATACGTGTCCTGAATGATGCTCCCTGGGAAACTAAGTTGAGGAGTTGAATGAAGGCAAGTAGGGAGAGGGCGAGCTGAGAGTTAAGCGATCCCATAAGAGGGGAGGGTAAAGTGAAGAGAGTCAGGTCGGACAAAAATCTCCAGTCAGATAGTGACATGCCCTATAACAAATTGTTGTGTTGGACGGATCTCAAGCCACGACATGCCCTATAACACAATTCATCTAAAAAACTTTCAAGAAAAATAATTACTTTACGTTTTCAAATGTCTTATTATTATTATTTATAATTACATACATTTTTATTACTCTATTATCAACAATGGCTGTTTTTCAAAAAGTAAATATTAATTAAAATTTTTTATATTACTTTCGTTTTCTTCATCGAGACTATTCGTGTATTAACATCAATCAAAGATTTAAAATCATTTCTAGAGTCTTATCTTGGCGCTCTCTCTCACATCACTTTTGCCTTGCTCCGCAGCACGTAGGAAAACTAGAAATTAAGAGAAATTAATACTAAAAACTAATGAAAAAAAATAGCAAATAGCTCTCAATTCAAACCAACAATTTGGACTTTAGATTAATAGAATCAAGATGGAGGATTCTGGAGCAATTCTTTACCAAATTTCATGCCTCAAGGAAATGCTTGATCAGGTACTCTTTCTTTCTTTCCGTGTTTCTTTTTTTTCGAATTTAATGGGATTTCTAGTGGAGAATCCCACAAAATTTTCATTTAGGTAAATCTTATTGGTTAGGTTAATGAAGAAATCGAATCCAATATTGAAGTATCGCGGGAGATTGAATCAGAGATGGTCAAGTGTACGGAGTTCGAAGCTGCTCTTACTACTAGAGAATCCCTGCTTACCAAATCGCTATACATTTCTCACTTCGAAATCGATGGCTTGCTCTCCGTCATCGGTATTTCTTCTTTCGTAATTTGGTACTTATCTATATACATACTATTTTTTTTTTCGGACTGATTTCTTTGGCTGAGATCTTTTTCTTTGGATTATAGCCGATTCAAGAAATTCGCTTAAATTTTTGGAGGAGGAGTTGAGTTGTCTAACCACGAAACGAGATGAGATGCTAAAGAGGATTGACGATAAACGGTATGCGTTGGTTTATTTTCTTTTTTATTAATTTGAAATAAAATTATGCCCGATTAAATCATTTTCTGCAGTTATTTAACATTATTTTCCCAGTTTGCAACTAGGATAAAATGAGTATTAGTTAAAAATTAATGCAGCTTATATTCCTACAAATTTTATCTAAGTAATTTGACCTTTCATATATTTATGCCGTTTTCATATACTTTTATTTGTTATAATTGTGTTTAAGGTTTTATATAATTATATAAATTTGATAGGCTAATTGTATTAATTATATATATCAATATCAATTGCTCATTGTTCGTTTAACAGAGACGGATTTACCAAACAGTGCTTAGAATTTCAAAGGGAGATTGACAAGGGGGATAACAACGAGCTGGTGAATTTGCTGTCAGAGAAAGAGCTTCTTGAGAATGAAATTCATCTCTTGCATAAGAAAAACAATGCTTTGAGAAATTCAATGTCCGCTTTTGTGGAAGAAATTCTTGAAGACCTTTATTCTTCAAATGCAGGTAATACTATATAACTTATTATTTTAGTATTAGTTTCCAAATTTTGAGGATTAGTAATACATGCAGAATTAGCTTCTTACTAAATTAGAACATTCTTTTTCATTCCCGATGTCACTTTTTATTTAATGGCCTGTCTTTAGACTATAGCAACACTACAACCATATGGATGCATTTTCTCCCTTCCTTTTTATTGGACCCGGAAACCTGATAATTAGGGAATAGTAGAAATGTACAATTTCCGTAGTATCGGATACATAAAGAGAGTTTAGATAAGAAGCTAGGGAGCATTACAAATGAACTCCATCTGCTCAACAGGACACGAAACACTTGTATGTCACAACTTACTACTAGTGACCTTCTATTGTCATTCGTCAATGTTCAGCATCTGTTTTGTCAATATCCACTTTAATTTTTAAACTATAGAAACCATTATCCCTTACCAAGACTGGATCATCTCTTAAACCCACCCTTGGTTGCCTGATTAGGAGGGACTATCTAAGTTGCGTTTGGCCACTATGGTGCTGGTGGTCTCTAGTTGGTTTTAAGAATAGATCTAGACTGAAGAACCAGATGAATGTTGAATTGCATATAGCAAGGGATTTGTTTTCTGGACCAGTACACTTGCTTGATGTACGTGTTTACGTCTTTATTCTATTGGCTGGTTAATTCTATGTTCCCCATTCCTTTATCCTCCAATCCCACTATTCATCCCTTCCATTACTTTTCAATACGTCCATCATGTAATGAAGTTGTGCAACACGCCAAAAGTTACTAAGAAATTTAACATCTCTATCTCTAACAATGGTCCTATGAATTTCATGCAAACGTATCTCCTCATGGCTTACGCCATGGAAACATATATTGTGCTCCTTACATATGTGAATGATGATTAGAGTATGATAGTTCGTTGATTTTTTCCTATCAACTATTCGTTCAATTACAACTAGATAAATTAACTTCTGGAAGAAAATAGAGATGAATATTAAAAAATTATTCACAATTTAAACCTTCCAACTTCTACGGGGCCTACCCATAGAGTAATCTACTATCAACAACAAGTACAAGTTGTGATTTAAGTTATACTCCTCACCAAATAACAACCTTACTCCTAATTGATTGACTCAATTCAATTCACATACAAAATTTGCACTAAAAAGTAGTTCCTAGTTGAACAAAAAATGTGCTTTCTTACCCTAACCTAGGCAAGACATACCATATATAAAATTAAAAAGGCTTGTTGAATTACAATCACTTATTCACGAAAATAGTCACCTAAAAAAGTCTTCAGATAATTAGCATACTAGCAGTGATCTAGTAATCAAACTATTTTAATGATGAGATCTTCTATTTAAAAAAACTTCAATTACATTACAAGTTTGATTTTTATCTTTACTTGTCTTGATTCTTGCACATAAAATCTTCTAAAATGAGTTGCTAACCATCTTCAATATCCAGCAACTAAAACCCCAAATTGAATATCAAATAAGTCAAATTATAATGCTATGTTAGCTTTTTCTTACTGGCGTTAAAGCTGACAATGATATTCGACACTAATAAAATTTTATGCAAACGACATAAATTGAGCGATGCAAATTTTAAGATGATTGACATTTTTGCTATTTGTTTTTCTCTCTTTTATTTTATTTTAAAATTTGATTTTCTAATTGGCTTTTGTTTAAAATTTGATTTTCTTTTATCTTATTAATTCTTGAAGATTGTTTACTCATTGTATATACCCTGAACTTATGCCAATCAAAACACAATTCACTTTCTCATTTTATCCCTTTACTCTCTTTTAGTTCTTCTTTACTCTTTATGGTAATCAAAGTCATCAAGCTTTAACAAGCCTAATCTTTTCCTCCATCCCTTCCCACCGCCTTACACAAAAATATGATCTTTAAATCTTTTGTCATCAACGTCGATAACATTGTCACAGTTGCACAATTCAATCTTGTTATTCAACTACACATTAAATTGACTAGTAGTAACAACTTCTCTTTTTGGAAAGCCCTAGTGTCTATGCTTATGCGTCACCACAATAATTCTTGACATCTCAATGGTTCTGCTCCTGCCCCTCCTCATATTGTGACCCAAAACAATAGAGATATTGATAATATTAAGTTCTTTGGTATCATCAAGATCAACTAATCCAAAATGTTATATTGACTTCTGTTGATCCAACTCTTGTTGACATTATTGTTGTTGCCACCGCCAAGGCAGCCTGGAATGCTTTACATACTGCGCATGCTAACAAATCTCAAACCATAATACTTAGTTTGAGCGGTTGATTAGCTCATCTCTCTAAAGATTCCCATCCTGTAATAGACTACCTTCACCAAGTTTAATCCCTTCGTGATGAACTTGCCACATCCAGAGCAATAGTATCTAATGAAGACTATATTGTTAAGATTCTCAGTGGTCTTTGAAAGTTAGTTGATTTTCTCTTTGCAGATATAAGTTTAGACATATGGTATGTTGCAACCAGATTAAATGATCACTATAAGTAAAATAGAGATGGATGCCAAAACTCTGTTTATGTAGTTCAAAAATTTCCTACATCTGCAACGCTTCACTCAAAGAGTTAATTCACTATACTTCATGTGATTTAAGTCCCACTTATTTACAAAGTAGCAACCTCACACCTATACTCGAAATAGGATCACTCTTCCTCTAAGAATTTTTTCTTGAAAGCTTAGATGTAAATTAAGTAGCTCAATTTAATTTACTTACAATATCACGCTTAATGTAACAATTCCTATATGAACAAATAAATTGCTTTCTTATTGCATAACAAAATGTAAACAAGCTAAGTATATAAAGAATGAAATAGGCTTGCTAAGTTGCAATCGATTACAATTACTTATTCCACATAAATAACCATATATAAAGGTTTTCAATTATCTTCATAATGACGGAAGTCCTCCCAGTCTTAATCTCTCTTTAAGGTTCAATCTTCTATATAAGAAAACATGGATTGTATTCAAAGTCTTTAATTCAATTCTTACTTTGCTTGTTTCCAACACGTTTGAGCTTCAAATTTGAGTTGTTGACACATTTTAAGATCTATCAAATAAAAGACCCAAATAGTTGCAACTACCATTACAGATAGAAGATAAAATTGGCACTAACAGTCTTAGATATGAATTTAAAGATCTATCTACTGCTATCCGTGCTAGAGATTCCACCATATTTGATGAAGAACTCTATGAAAAACTACCTGATCATGAGCTTTTTCTAAAGCATAAAAAAGACCATAAACCATTATCCACTCCTATAACAGTTTTTATTATGTAAAAGACAACCAAACTACTTCCCAGAACACCAGCAACAGACATCTGTGTTCAAACATACTTACCAACAATTAACCATGGCAGCACAACCATGGCGTCTTAGAAGAAACAATTAGTAGCAGCCCTTTAACAACAATCCTTATTGTCAATCATGTGATCGCCTTGGTCATGCTACTAAAGTCTGTAGAACTTGGTCACACAACGATCTATAATCTCGAGCAAACTTTACTGCTTGTAACACTTCTCAAAAAGCTCTTTTGATAGTTAATAGTGTAGCCACACATCATATTGCCTTTGATGCTTAAAGCCTCTCCCTAGTGTCACAGGGCTAGATCTTTCGTCTCGTGATCCGTGCGATCTTAGGCGATTCGTTCATCCAAACTCGCCTAAGTCAGCTTTTATTTAAGTGAGGATTCCTTAAGAACTCGTCCAAGGCACTAATTGTAGAGCAAAAGCAAACTTATGCCAAAAGAAGCAACAAAGAACTACAGAAAGCCACAAAAAAGATCGCACACAAGGTGTTTGAGTAAATACTCTCAGTATTCTATTACTTTTAAGAATTCACATACAATGGAATGATTTAAAAGTGAGGGGGAGGCTCTCTATTTATAGTTGAGCTCCCTCAAAACTGATGGATAAGATTAAGTTACATCGACGGACAAGATCGACCATATCCCTTGATTCTAGGGATTTACAAGATATGTCATATCAAATTCTATCTAATCTTTATAAGTATGATTCCCTCTAACTTTTAAGATTAGTTGCAATAATAGCCTAAGTTGTCATATCCTCATTATCGGGCCAATCAGGCTTCAATCTGACAGGCTTCTCCAACAGTTCTTTGAATCGGGCCAATTCTCGTGTACTAAATGATCCTCATTTTATCGACAGACCTTCATGGGGCGCATCTTGTGCCATGGTCACAGGCTTTGCACTTTCACCCGTGACACTAGTACATGAATAACGTGGTTATGAAGAAATAGCTATGGGAAATGGTAACATGATTCCAATCTCTCGTATCGGTATCGGTAACGGTAACGTGAACATAAGTGCATCAAATCATTAGTTTAAATGACTTAATACTTTGTACTCTCTTGTCATAAAAAAAATAACGTTATTTGTCTCCCAATTTTGTCATGACAATAAAATACATCTATTAAATTCTTCTCCTTTATTTTGTGAAAGATCTAAGAATATGATGCCTCTTCTATGTAGAAAAAATAAAGGTGGGTTGTATGAACGGCCATCAGGTAACATACTTACTCTCTTAATGCAATGTTGTTGTTCCCTTTCATCTATGGCATTAACGGTTAAGTCATCTTAATCAACATACTTTAAATAAAATCTTAAGCCAATTTTCAAGTCTTGTTTCTGGTTTTAGTACCTTTTCTATTCATAATTCTTGTTATTCCAAGAAAATGCACTGCCAGACTTTTTCTAAAAATTCCTTACAAAGTACTACGACATTGTAAATACTTTATAGTAATTTGTGGGGGATCCTCTTTTGTTTTATTTATTGACAAAAAGTACTATTATGTTTTATTTATTGACCAATTTTCCAAATGCATGTGGTTATTCACCTTAAAACAAAAAACCGAAGTTCTAGAAGCTTTTCAAACCTTACACCAATTACTAGAACGATGGTTTAACACATATTTTATCATTTTACATTGGTGGTGGATAATTTTAACGATTGACATCCTATCTAAAAACTCATAGAATAAATACTTAATTTCACCTTTATATACTTCTTGACAGATAGCCTTAGTTGAATAATGACACCAACGTCATTGAAGCTGTTAGAACTCTCATACATCCAGCTTTGCTACTATCCTATTTTTGAAGCTTTGCATGCCAACAAGTCATATATCAAATAAATGAATGCCCGCACCTAAGATATAAAGTAAATGTCCATACAAAATTTTATTTCAAAAAGTTCCATAATAGGACTCGGTTTCTTGGAAAGTAACATCCATCCATACTAACAAAAATTCTCCAATGAATATACCAACATTCCGATCATTGACAAAACAAACACACCCAAATATGCTTGGTAGAACAGTATTAACATTTTTATCTTTTAAAGTTTTCAAGGAACTCTTGAAATTAAGGGTCTCGGCATCCTATTAATAAGGTAAGCAATAGATCTGAGCATGGGCCGGGTGCGGGTCGGGCCCAAACAAAATTTTAGGCCCGTTTTCCAGGCCTGGGCTTGGCCCGACCCAAAATAAAATTTTTAAGCTTGAGTCTGGCTCGGCCCGGCCCGGCCCGACCCATATTAATTTTTTAGCTTATTTTATTAAATAAAAAATTTTAAAATATAATAATTCAAATACATTTAAAAACATAAAAACAAATATTAAAACAAGAAACAAATAAAAAATGATACTAAAACAATTCTTAAAACAATACACAAATTGCAAATATAATAAAAAGTGGTTATATTAAAATTGAAACAAGTTAGAACTAAAATAATAACCAAATTAATACTAAAACAAAAGTTCTATAATATCGAAATAATATTAAAAACGACAACAGACAAAATAATAAATAGATAAAAAAGAACAATAAAACACCATAAAAAGTAGCACCAAAACAGTATCAAAATAGCACCAAACAGTATAAAAATAACACCAAATAGCAGAAAAAACATCACCAACAACACCAAAACTGCACTAAAAACTTGTAAAATATAATCAACCAACCAGAATGTCTATACATTAACTAATCAACATATTTAATTTTATAACAAATTATAAATTGTAAGCTAAATTAAATTATCAACAATTAAAAAGGAAGGTAATCTAAAAAGCAATCGAATAAACATCGTCCTCATTGTTCTCATCATTCTTGCAACTAATTTCTAACATGAAATAAGAATAAATAATTAGATAATCAAATTGATAAAAAAAATATAAAATTACAACAATAAAACGAGAATAATAATTATCCGTTGAAAATCCCTTAACTCGCATCCAATCATCAAGGCAAACAACGGCTTGAACCGTTTTTAGCTTAAGTGAACTCCTCAAAAGTGTTGAAAGCCGATTCGGAAGCTACAGTCGATATTGGAATTGCTAAAAGATCACAAGCCAATAATGAAAGCTCATTATATCGAAATGAACTTTTGCTCCAATAATCCAAAACATTTGTTTGACTATTCAAGTCAAGCTCCGATTCTTCCAAATAAATGTTCAACTGTGACTTTTCACTCTTAGTGCTAGATTCATTTAAATACCGTTTATAATCATCACTCTCATCAAAATCTCACCCAAAATCAACACTATTAATATCGTGTTGATGCAAACTAGAATCAACAAGATCTGTAACAGTCGGATTTAGACCCTAATCGGAAGGTGGTTTCAAGACCACGAATTCGAGTCAGAAAAATATTTAAATATTATTTTTTCGTATTTATTATATGTGAATTTACATGCGTAAAAGTTTCGTATAAAAATTTGATTGTTTATTTGTTTAATTTAATAAAAAGACTTAATCGCGTAAAATGAAAACTTGATAGTTTAATGTATAAGGGCTGAATTGTTGTTGTCTTTTTAAATGGAAATACTTATGTTGTAATTAGGCCATTTCCTATATGAGTGGACAGTTATAGGCATGTTTTATATCGATTTATAATTAAAATTTTAAGGTTAAAAATGTAAATAATAAATGATATATATAATATATTATAACATAAAAAAAAATAAAGGCATGCATTTTGTTCATACTTGTGACCGAAACTAAAAAGAAAGAAAAGAAACTAAAGCTTGGTATATTCGGTCATTTCTCAAGCTTGATTCAAGGTTAGTTCAGTTTCGGTTATTGATAATTTTTACGTTTTTGAGATCGTTGCTTCGAATACTATCCGACCCATACTTGAATTTTTGATTTTGCTAAATATTTTGAGTTATGTCATTGATGAGAGCTTGAGATTTTTGTTGTTTGATGATAAAATATGTAATATATGTTTTAGATTAACATGTTTTGTATTAGAGTTTTTGATAATTTTAAGTTATTAGGACTAAATTGCAAAAATAATAAATTGAAGGACTAAAATACAAAATAAATGAAATATAGGGACTAGTATGAGTATAAGGAAGATTCAGCTTAACTATGATGTGGTGAGATTTTGTATATTTTGTGTTTTGTGCATTTTGTGTTTTGTGCAATTAGGACTAATTTGTAAAAGTATGAAATAGTAGGGGTAAAATGGTAATTTGCCCATTTATGTGTAGTTGGATTATATTGAAAGAAATTGTGTTTGAATGAGGTTAATTTGAAATTATATAGATCAAGAACAAAAGAAATCATACTTGGATCGGGGAAAAATAAAAATAGTTGAATAGCCGATTTACAACGTTCGTCGATATCCAAGGTAAGTCTTTAAGCAATTAAACATCATTTATCTTGAATGTAACTTAGTTTAATATATTGTTTTGGAAACTATAGATTCATAAAAGAGCTAGCCGGATGTGTTTAAATATAGAAATACTGTATTTGAGTTTAATTCTACTAAGTTATATCATTCGAAAGTCCGTATGATCGATATGAAATATTTGGAGTTTTTGTTATATGAATTGTGTACGAAACAGTTTTATAATAGTGATATTCGGGCCTTGAGCCTAGCAAGCGTTGTGCTGGTGAATTTGATCGGGTTTTATGCATAGTAGGCTTATTGCCGGTGAATAAAATCAGACTTTGAGTCTAGCAGGCCTTGTGTCGATGTGTGATTCAGGCTTATGCCTAGCAGGTTTTGTGATTTATTTTCAAGCCTATGCCTATAAGACTTTCTGTTGATGTGATAATTGAGCAAGTAAACTGAGCTAAATGACCTTGAATATTCGGTCACATAGGTATGTACATATGTGATGTTATATTGGATCTTGTATAATCGGATATGAAGGTATGCAAAAATGTGATATTATATTTGAATTAATATATTCAGCCATATAAGTAAGCACATATGTGATATTATATTTGATCTTGCATATTTGGCCACATAGGTATGCATATATGTGATATTATATTTGATCTCGCTTATTCGGCCAAATAAATGATGTTGGTATATGAAGTTAAATTTTGTTTTATGAGTTTGTGTAAATGTGTGGAAGTATAGTTGGATATATAATGATATTTGGCTTAGTTTAATTAAGTTGATAATATTATTGAAATATTCAGTTGCTTATGACTTACTAAGCTAAGTTAGCTTACTCTGTGTGTTATGTTTGTTCTATTTTTATAGATTTTGGGTTCACGTTACAAGCTCGGGGATCGTCAGCAAAGTTCTTCACACTATCTACGATTTCGGCATTTAAATATTTGAACTCGAACTATGGCATGTGTAGGCTAGAAAGTGTTTTTGAAATGTTTGATTTTGGTTTGTATAATAGCCATGCGAAAATGGCTTGATGTTAAATTTAGTCTTGTTAAATTTGGTTGGTGTTCACCTTGGTTAAGTAGTTATGAGCCTGGTATGTGTGATGTTGTGCTAGGTACCATGTGATACACAATTGGTTTGCTTATTATGCTAAAATTTAGTTTTATATGATCTTGATTAAAATGTTTAATGAATTATGTTTTTGTATTTTGGTGATGGAAGATTTGAATGTATGTGTGGTTTTAAGTAACATGTTTTGGCTATGAAAGATAATAAGTATAATAAATGTTAATGATGGAATTATGAAATGTAATATAATTAAAGAGATGGATGGTAGTTTATTAGTTTGATAAATTTGGTTATTAAATGGTAAGTAATGTAACGCCCCAATTTTTGGGAATTTTGTGTATGTTGGCAAATTTAAAATTTCTGTGTTTTGTCTGTTTGGCGTAGGTTTAATTATATTAGTGGGCCTCTAGAAGACCCAAGTTTAAGTTAAAACTCGGTAACTTTAGTTAATTTTAGTTCTATAGGAAAAAAGGGTTCTGGTTAATTGGGTTTTTAAGTATTAATTGGGTAAAATGAAACACAAAGAAACAGGTGGCAAAGTGGCATGTGACGCCACTGGGAAGGCTATAAAAGTGGCGTGTGGATGCTAGGGAGATTTGAGGTTCAAGTCACAAAGACAGCATATTAAGGGAATTATTTTTTATGTTTAGAAAGGGTAAGCAATGGAACTCAAGTAAAAGACTGTCAGGAGGAGTTTGAGTTGCTCAGGTGATTGAGTAAAGAGGGGATAAGGGAGAAGATTTAGGAGCTGATAAGGGAAGAAAATCAAGGAATCTGAGTATGAAGTAGGAGTTGGCCGTATAGGGGACCTTGCAAGTGCACATTCGGCTAGGGCACCTTATGTTGGGAATTTTGGCATTTGGTCTAGGGCTGCCGAATTCTTTTGTATTTCGGGACTAGGTTATTTAGTTTGTTCTGCTGAAAATTAGGTTTCTCTTCTCTCCCCTTTTATTTTTTCTAAAAATCGAAGACTTCACCTGTGCCGACTTCACAACCACAAAACCAAATTCGCTGCTCATATTTTCTTTTTCTTTTAGCCGAACTTAGAAACCCCTCACTGTGCTGTTTTCTCCATAGTCGAATACTACCTCTTTTCTCATCCTTTTCCTTCTTCTATCTTCTCTTTTCCTCATAATCGAACTCATACCCTTCTTTCTCTGTCGCATTCATTATTGTTACCATCTCCCATATTCTCCAAGAGCCGAATCTTGTGGTAGCCGAACTTCTCTTCTCTTACTTATAAAAGCCGAAATCTATAAACCTGTGGTGGAGGAAGCCGAAACTTGGGTTGTTGGAATTTGTTTCTTCTCACGAGTACGGTAGATTGAGGTTATGATCGTGGATAGGCACACTCTTTTAAGCCGAACAACGATAGGTAAGTTGTTGAAATAATTTGCGTTAATCATACATGTTTTAAGAAAAAGCCGAAACCCTCAAGGGGGCTAACGTTTGGACTAAGGGCATTATGCCTCTTTCTTTTTTGAATGTGTAAGCATTGGCGTGAACAAGGGAGCGTGCAGCGAAGGACTTGAAGACTATTCGGTTGGATCCTTGGATCTAATCCATATTTCGGCAAGAAGGTAAGAGCAATAGGGTTTTAGGCAGGGTTGGCCGAATATGGTAAGAGGTTAATACATAGTTGTTTTTGATAGTTAGATTAACGTGTTAGTAATCCAATTGTAGGCAGTTCGTGTGTGGATCTCGTCAGCATATCGTCGCAAACAGGTGTGTAACTGACACCCTCTTATAGACTAGATCGGCAAAAGCTGAAATGTCGAAAAGTTAGTATTTTGAGAACATGCGAGTGTGCGAATGCTCGTGAGATTAATTGTTTGATGTACATGGTAAATTAAAGTGATACGATTGCAAAGTGCACGATTCCGTGCATTTCGATTTTTTGGGCTTAATGGGCCAAAATCGGGATAGTGGGCCAACGGGCCCAATTCGGTAAGAAAACGCGGTAAGTGTTTCTGGTCGTACGTAAATGGCTATGTTATGCATGGAAACCTTAAGAATAGTGAAATTACTTGAATACTCTTATGTATGGAAATTACTAATATACCCCTAGGTGCAAAATTACCATTATACCCCTAGGGTTACTTTTGACTGAAAAGCATGATGATTTAATTCTGTATGATGTATGCCATGGTTGTATATCTGCTGCATGGGGACATGGGTTATATTATGGAGGAAGCGTCCTGGTGGCTATGCCACAATTATCTGATCTGATGGCTCTGCCACATATATCTGTTCTGGTGGCTTTGCCACAATTATCTGTTCTGGTGACTCTGTCACATTATCTGTTCTGGCAGTCATGCTGCATATTTCTGTGGCGTGTAGCGGTTGGGTGGGTCGAGTAGTCTTCCCACATGGTGAAAGGTTGGTATGGGGGTGCATGTGGTTGGATATGGGTTGGGTTTTGCATAAACATGTGATATCTATTCTATTCTGTTATGGGCCTATGGGCACTATTCTGACTTCTGTTCTGGGCTAAGGCCAACTTATTCTGTTTTCTGTGGTTTGAACCGATATAGGCTATGGTTGGGTTAATTTACACACTGAGTTTCCCCAAACTCACCCCTTTATTTTCATCTATGCAGGTAATCCCCAACCATAGTGGGCCTGGAGCTGTGAGGGATTCGGAGTGACCACACGTTCTGCAAATTCGATTTTTCTTCTGGTGAACTGGACATCCTTTAATTTACGCTTAAGGTTTTGGGTTTTTTTTTAAATGTAATAAGGCCGCTTAGTTATTTTTTTTATTTTTATGGTTTTAATATGTTTTATTAATATAGGTATTACTTATATTTAACTGTCGAAATTGAATAGCTTTTAGGGCGCGTTTTCAAAAATAGTAATTGATTTCAAAATAACACGACAACAAGTAAAGCTTTCGCAATGAAAATATTTTCCAAAATTATTCACTTTTCCTAAAAAGGATTTAATCAAATTGGTTTCCTGGAAATATACATAACGTTAAGGTGTGGCAATGGCGGTGTGCATGTCTAGGATTGGATCCGGAGGGAGCTTGGTACTTAAGCAGTCTGATGGACTCACCTCCTCTTTCCCGGTTTCCTACCTGGTGCACAGCTTCCATTCACTTTAACCTACATTGAAATTATCTTTTAAAACACTAAGTAAGTTTTTTCCAAGAACAACAACCTGAAATGTTTTGAACACTTCGATGTGGCACGTCGGATCCGGCCATAACGTCTAGGCCGGGTTTTGGGTGTTACAAGTAATGAATGTGTTTCATGATTGATTTCGTTGATTGTTTTAGCTTCTACTCAAATGTTAGTTTGGCCTTTAACTTTTGAGTAGGTTACATACTATATATATGTGGAATATTAATATATTTGGCAATGTTGTAACAACCCGATTTAGGGCCCAATCGGAACAGTGGTCTCGAGACCACAAATTCGAAGTTGAGAGAAATTATTTTTTTAATATTATGAGGTTATAGTATGATTATATTAGTACATGAAAAATTTGGTGAGTCAATTTTAATGTTTGTGAGCCTGATTGCGAAAAAGGATTAAATCGCATAAAGTGCAAAAGTCTTAAATTGATAGTTAAGAGTGCCAAATTGCCATGTATCATAAATTGGGGGGTTTTTTTAAAGTGAAATTGGGTCATTAATTAAGTGATGGCCAGCCATGGTAGATGGAAATGTTGAAAAGTCAACTGTAGGTGAAATTGATGACATAAGGTGTAATATAATAATACCTAAGCCTAGTTATCATTTTTTTTTTCTTTCATTCTCTCTTCATTCCACCGATTTTTCAGCCATTGTTAAAGGTTTTGAGCTTCAAAAATTTCAGCAACTTGTTCCTCTCACAAGTAAGTGATTTTAATGAGTTTTCTTGAAAATTTTTACATTTTTGAAACCCTTGAAGCATGAGCTTTCAAATGAAGGGTCTATTTTGCAAAATGGTTAAGAGTTTAGGGTTTTGACATGAATAGATTTGTAGTGTTTGCTGACTTTTATGGAAGAATATGAGTCCTAGTTGTGTTATAAATAACTTTTGTGAAAGGTGTTAGCATGAAAACACCAAAAAGGACTATTTTGCATAAGTCGCAAAATAGGTGATAAGTGTGGGAAATAGTGGAATTTTGGGGTTACTATAAGAGTAAAAATAGTTTGGATAGGCTTGAAATACAAAGAAATTCGATAAAATCGAATTTCTAGCATATGGGTAAAATGGTCATTTTGCCAAAGTCTAGGGGCAAAATGTTCATTTTACCAAAGATGTGAATTTATGATTGCTTAATGGTAATTAGTGACTAAATGAGTGCATTTTGTTATGATAGATCAAGATTTTCCAAAATCGAACCTAGACCGGGGAAAAGTCAAGCAATCCGACTAAACCGACTAGTCCAGTACATTTTGTAAACCGAAGTAAGTTATACGTAAATAATACGATTATATTGTTAATGCATGTATTTGAATTGTCATTGATTTGACATAGCATGAATTGTTAGATCGTGAAATGAGAATGCATATTAATGATTAAGATAGTAGATAGATCTAGTTGGAACCCCCGGAAACAAACCAGATATTCATGCCATAAAATTCGGATTACTTGTGTGCCAGTGTAAGACATGTCTGGGACATGCATCGGCCTCGACAATGATAGCCAGTGTAAGACGTGTCTGGGACACGCATCGGCTAAGAGTTGTGCTAGTGTAAGACATGTCTAGGACATGCATCAGTACGTATAGACGACAGCTAGTATTAGACCATGTCTGGGACATGGTATCAGCCTCGATGATGATAGCCAGTGTAGAACCATGTCTGGGACATGGCATCGGCAACATGTCCCATGTTTGAGGCTTATAGAATATTCGGTAGTATTCCGAAAGGTTAAATTTTAAAGGTTAAGAAAGTGATTTAAGAAGGAAAGTATAATAACGTTGTGAGTGATACAGGTACTTATTTGGTAATCAATGAGTAATGAGCTCAAATTAGAAAATGTGGCTTGAGTAAACGGTAATGAGTAAGTTAAGTTTATACTTACCTTTGAGTTATGAGCATGATGACTAATGGTGAAATTGTTGTTGTATATTTATTTATATGCAACTTACTAACCTTTATGCTTACTCTCTTTCCTTTCCCTTTTCTTTCAGTGCCGCTTATTTAGCTCAAGGATCCTTTGAAGTCGGAGATATCGATCACACTATCAATCGAAGCACTTGGTATAGTAAAAATCTTCTTTTGAGTATGGCATGTATAGGGCTAGACTAGGATGTTTGATTTAATCAGAAATTGGTTATGTATTTTGGCTTAAGTCAAAAGCCTTTCATTTTTTATTAAGCCTAGAATAATGGCTATTATTCATTTTGGTAACTGCATATAATGTTCTTTCTATGGATGAATTGGTATATTGAAATGATCTTGTGTAAGTTGTGCAAAATAGCTTGGAAAAATGGACTCTTTTTGTCCACACGGGCGTGTGTCTAGGCCGTGTGTGGCACACGACTCACTCCCATGGGTGTGTGTTATGGCTGTGTGTCCGCTGCACTTAAAATTTAAAGTTAGTGTTGAATACAGGTAGACCACACGGGCGTGTGTCATGGCCATGTTATAAAGTCAGTCTTGCACACGGGCTAAGGGCACTGGCATGTGCCAAGCCACATGGACGTGTGTGACCACACGGTCTATACCCACACGGGCGTGTGGAGCCTTAAAGCATGAATTTTCCAAGTTTTCTTAAGTTCTCGGTTTAGTCCCGAACCGTCTCTAATGTAGGTTTTGGGCCTCGTGAGTCTGTTTAAGGGACATAATGCATGTGAACGAGAAGTTCTAATTTAAAAGAAATTTTATGGCTCGATTTTACATGCATATGCTCGAGTTGAGTCCGGTAACACCCCGAACCCTGTCTCGGCGTCGGATACGGGCGAGGGGTGTTACACATGTTATAGTATGTGTAATTGTATATTAAATTATGCAATATGCTTTCATTTGGTTTTAATGTGAGTTCACACAGATGTTGATAATTAATTTGTTTTATATACAATTAACGAAATGGATCTTGGCATATATTTGATGTATGCAGTGATGTGTTATGATGGAGTATTATTTAAATATAAAAAAATGACATTAAGGTGATTGATATAAAGAAATAAACTTTGCAAATTTTAAATATGTGAACATTGTTTTATATATATACATATATAAGTTTGGTTCGAATTTGATATTTATCGAATATGATTATTGATTTTGATAAGTATTTAATGTTATAATATTCTTGGTGGTTTGAGATGTAAGAAAAGTCAATTTAATTGGTATTTTTTTTTGGTAATGCCTCGTAACCCATTTCGACGACAGATACGGGTTAGGGTGTTACAAGATATTTATCTAAAACATTAGAACTCTCAAGCAAAGAGGAAGACGTGGATTTGGATTTCTTAACATCCTCGTCAAATAAGAGTCTAAGATTACTAAGAATGGTTTCAACAAAATCTGAAGCATGAATCCATAGATTGTAGTAAAGCAATACTGCACATAATTCAACTTGTAATGAGAATATAAAATTGCAGCACATGACAATATCAACAAATACTCAACCCAATATTTATTAAATTTCTTTTGCATTTGCTTAACCATTGGAGTTAAAAAAGAATAAGGACCTTTAACTGTATCAAGCAAGACTTTGTGAACCTTCCAAACCCCTCTAAAATAAAGATTAGCCGTTAGATAATTAGAAACAGAAAAAACACAAGTCACATCATAAAAGATTTTCAAAAATTTGCAAAGAATAACAATATTTCTCCACTCCTCGTTAAAAAGTGCAAATATTTGATAATTTTTATCCTGTTGGCCCTAATAATCTAGCACATATTTATAGTAAAAAGAAGATTCAAGCATCAAATAAGTAGAATTCCATCTCACTTACATATCTTGACGCAACTTTTTGGTCACAATCAAATGAAAACTTTTGTCGGCCACATCATAAAATCTTTTCCTATGAATTCTCGACTTTTTTTATGTACTTAATTCTATTTTGAATCTTACCAACAATATCATCCGCAAGTTCCAAACCAGCTTTAACTATAAGATTCAATATATGTGAACAACATCTAACTTGAAAAAAAGCACCATCACACAAAATAACTCGATTCACATGAAAACGATTTTTAAGACAAGAAACCATAACATCATTATAAGGAAGTATTATCTAAAGTGATGCTAAAAATTTTCTTATCTATACCCCATTGAGATAAACACACAACAAATTCATCCGCTGTGTTCAAACCATCATACGGAGGAAATAAAGCTCTAAACCTTATGATTCTCTTTTGTAGCTTCCAATCTTTGTCAATCCAATGAGCAGTAATGCAAATATATTCATCATTAGTATGCTCTGAGTTCCAATTATCAGAAGTTAGACAAATTAAACCAGGTGCTTTAGTCAACTCTTCTTTAACATGATCTCTCTCTTTTGTATAATACATTAGGACATCCCTAGCAACTGTAAATCTACTTATATTCTTAAAATTAAGACTAGCAATTCTCATCATGTATCTAAATCCCAGTTCTTCAACTGTCCTAAATGAATGCTTGCCACATACAAGAAAAGTAGAAACAGCTCGACAACACTCGTTAGCATCAAAATTTAGTTTTTTAAAGATGGACCACCTTCTAATGATGGCTATGTGGCTATGGTGTATTGAGTGATGTCATTATTAACTTTTTTCAAACATTGATTTAGATGATGTCTTAAATGAGAGGTTCCACTAGAAGATTTAACAGAGAATATACTCTTACAATGATTACATTGTGCCTTCAATTCATTTTTTTTCTCGCATTCAAGCTGTCATTTCATTCCACACCTTTGAAGTGGTAGACTTTTGACGTTTGAGAGCACTTTCATACTCATTAAACCCATCGTCCACAGGTATAGGAGTGTTCGAACAAGCCATAGTCATAAAAACTCAAGTCCTGAAATCC
This sequence comes from Gossypium hirsutum, assembly GCF_007990345.1. NCBI lineage: Eukaryota > Viridiplantae > Streptophyta > Magnoliopsida > Malvales > Malvaceae > Gossypium > Gossypium hirsutum. The sequence goes on from NC_053431.1 coordinate 55,722,591, forward strand.
AAATAAACCAAAAAAAAGTTAATTTTCATACTAAAAAAATATAATAATTATTATACGATTTGTCTTCACTGTAGGAAATATTGGTTTTATAATTTTTTCTCATTCAACAAAATAAATTTTATTTGAGGGTTTACCATTATTGTTTGGAAGACATGGTAGTTGGTTTCTTATGAAGGATTCAAAAGAAAGGTAAACAAAATGGAACATATATAGACTTGGCTTTGATTAGATGTCAATCATGAATAACAAAAATAAAAAGCACTCACACTTTGTTGCTAAAATGGGTGCCACCTCGAGATAAAAGCCTTAAGGCTCCACAACTATGACATGGACAAGTTTCTGGACAATTTATAATTGAGACCAAATGGCTTCATCTTATTTAAAGATCTTTGAAAAGATTATATACATATAAAGATTAGATGTTGGAATAATCTACAGAATCCTCTCGATGTGTTGTTTAAGCTTGTTCAAGTGTACTATTCTTTTTGTTTTATACTAGCCAATACCATTTCACTTGTGAGATCCATGCATATATATATAAACAAACAAAAAAGAACAGTCAGTGACTATATTCAGATGATAAGGCATACTGTTCCAATGATTGTATACATGCATGCATACATACATACATACATACATACATACATACATACAAATCTACTTATAGATATCTAATATATAGATTTTGACATATTATTTATTTGACATAATTATATATTTTTATTATTGTTGATGTAAGGATTATGGAACTGTTATTACAATGAAATATTGTTTGTATGATATATGGTAATTGGTGAGTGGAAAATTAAAGAATAAAAGAATAAATACACTTTTGTGCTGAAATTGACATCCATTTTCTTCATTGCAAATTAAGCAAATAAAAAAAAATACGAATTAATGGCATAAACAAATAGCATACAAATATTTTTAACCTAAAGGTGACAAAAGGCTACGATAAGCGTTTTTTTTTTGTAATAAAAACTTGTTTGGAAATTATAATTTCTTATGTCTCATCTTTTTATTTTTAAATAAATAGAACCCACATTATTCTTCCTAATTCTAATAGATTAATGCTTAAAAAATAAATAAAAATTCTTCAAGAAGAACTAAAGCTTCATAGGAATAATGTAATGCACTTGAAAGTTTGAATAAATCTCAATTACTAAAACAAAACACAAAACCAAGCTTTGATAAAGTTAAAAAAAGAAGAAGAATTATTCAAAAAGAATAGAAAAAAGAAGAAACTGTTAAAAATATATTAACAACCAGCATTACTAACGAATAGATCCAACAACTAGCATAAGTGCATTACTAACCAAAATAATTGAAATGCAAAAAACCAATAGCTACAGTTAAAGATATTTTAAAAAGAAGAAGAAGAAGAAGCTTACTATGTTGTGGGTAGTATGAGGAAGAAGAAGAGGCTTTCTGAGATAAAGTAAGGCACAACAGTAGTATGAGGTTCTTCAACAGCTGTAACACCCCGAACCCGAAACCGACACCGGAGTCGAACACGAGGTGTTAACTGACTTTAACCCCTTATAAAATTTATTTTCCAGACACTGCCCAAATCTGTGTACTAGTCGTTTTAAAAATCATATCTTGAGTTTCGTAACTCGAAAATCAGTTTCGTAATTTTTCCCAGAAACTAGACTCATGTGCCCATCTATGTATTTTTTTCTAGAATTTTTGGTCGGGCCAATTAGTACAGTTTATTAGTCAAAGTCTCCCATGTTGTAGGGGTCGACTACACTAACCTTTGCCCATTACGACTTGGATATCTCCCTGCACGGGGCTTCAATACTGATGCTGTTTATTTCTATGAAAACTAGACTCAGAGAGGAATCTTTACATATATGGTACGACCCCTAATTATCTCTGGTTAATTTATAGTGAATTTTCAAACTCGGAACAGGGAATCCAGAAACTGTTCTGGCCCTGTTCCACAAGAACCCAAATATCTCTTACTGTACTGTTCATATGATTGTTTCGTTACTTTCGTATGAAAGTAGATTCATCAAGGTTCGATTACATAATTTATTCACTATTTAATTCCACTCCTACGAATTCTTGTGATTTTTCCATCTCATGACACTGCTGCTGCCAACATCTGTTACGAAAGTAACTAGGTCCATTTCATGCCTACCCTTGATCCAACTCAATCGAACATTCGTGCCATTTTCGCATGGCTTAAAGTTTACATGCCAAAGTTCAAACACAACGTAATAGCTTATACATGCCTAAATATTCTTCTAAGCCAACTAAGAAGAAAGTACCAAAACTTGCTATCCGGTGTGATGACTTCGATGACGGCCTGACCCCGCAAAAAAAATAGATGAGTCCAAGCAACCTATAATGGGTGACAAGGAAACACCGAGTGAGTTTATAACTCAGTAAGTCATAAGCAATGCACTACCATCCATCAATAACATTATCACAAGAGGAAACAAAATAGAACGAGACAATTTACTCCATCCATACCGAACCATACCATAGTTCCTCCAACCTATCGATTCAGTTTCATATCAATTCATGCATTCACATTCCATATACTCATCAATAGGACATTGAAGCATTTTCATAAATCAATTTATTTTCGTTACAATCAAACGACTAAACGGCCTTTCACCCATCCTACGATAAATTTTATGTACGTGACTTCAAGTATATTTGTCACATAGGTTCAAACTTACCGAGATCATGGGTCGGATAATTTCTCTCGTGTGGCTTCAATTGTCTCGACGTATAGGCCACAACTCGACCTTCTTGCATCAATACGCAACCCAACCCAAGTAGGGATGCGTCACTATAAATGACAAACTCTTTACCCGATTCGGGTTGCACCAAAATGGGAGCTTCAGTCAAATGAGTTTTCAGTTGATCGAAGCTTTTCTGACATTTCTCCGTCCATTCGAACTTAACATCCTTTTGAAGTAGCTTCGTCATTGGTGTGGCTATCATCGAGAAACCTTTCACAAATCGTCGGTAATAACCGGCGAGCCCCAAAAAGCTCCGAACTTCAGTAATATTTCTCGGAGGTTTCCAGTCAAGTATGGCTGAAATTTTGTTCGGGTCAACTCGAATACCCGATGCGGATACCACATGACCCAAGAAGCTAACCTCTCTTAACCAGAACTCACACTTACTGAACTTAGCATATAACTGCTTATCCCGCAAAATTTGCAACACTAGCCTCAGATGCTCAGCATGTTCGGTCTCATCTCTTGAATAGACCAAGATGTCATCAATAAACACAACTACGAACCGATCCAAATACGGCCTGAAGATCCGATTCATCAAATCCATAAACACCGCAGGGGCATTAGTGAGCCCAAACGGCATCACTAAGAACTCGTAGTGACCGTACCTCGTTCTGAAAGCAGTTTTGGGTATGTCCGAATCTCGAATCCGCAACTGATAATAACCCGATCTCAAATCTATCTTTGAAAACACCGATGCTCCCTTTAATTGATCGAACAGATCATCAATACGCGGTAACGGATACTTATTCTTTATCGTCACTTTATTCAGTTGACGATAGTCAATGCACAACCTCATGGTTCCGTCCTTCTTTTTCACGAACAATACTGGTGCACCCCAAGGTGAGAAACTCGGTCGAGCGAAACCTCTATCCGTCAATTCTTGCAACTGAGCTTTCAACTCTTTTAACTCGGTTAGTGCCATACGATACGGAGCGATCGAAATTGGCGTAGTTCCAGGTACAAGCTCAATACCAAACTCTACCTCCCGAACAGGTGGCAAACCCAGTAACTCTTCAGGAAAAACATCCGGGTATTCACAAACCACCGGCACCGATTCGGGTTTCTTTTCTAACTCCTTGTCATCAAGTACATACGCGAGGTATGCTTCGCACCCTTTCCTTACATATTTCTGGGCCAACATTGCTGATATTACAGCTGGCAACCCCCTTAAGTCAGCAGACTCAACTCGGATTATTTCGTTATTTGCGCACCTCAAATCGATAGTCTTGCTTTTGCAATTCACAACCGCATCATGCGCGGTTAACCAATCCAAACCAAGAATAACATCAAACTCGTCGAACGGCAAAAGCATCAAATCGGCCGGAAAACAGGATTCTCGGATTATTAGAGGGCATCTCTTACACACTTTATCAACAAGTACGCATTGACCCAAAGGGTTTGATACTCGAATTACGAGCTCAGTAGACTCAACAGGTAGAGTCTTACTGGTTGCTAAGGTTTCACATACATATGAATGAGTAGAACCAGGGTCAATCAATGCAATCACATTAGTATCAAAGAGAGTGAAGGTACCAGTGATGACGTCGGGGGAGGATGCCTCCTCTCGTGCGCGAATGGCATATGCTCTAGCAGGAGTACGGTTCTCGGCTCGATCGGCCGTATCAGAGGCCCCCCTCTGACTACCACCCCTGCCTCCTAAAATTCTCGGTGGTCTACCTCTAGATGTCACTCCACTAGGTCTTGCACCTTGAATCTTATTCTTCTCATCCAGCTCCGTGCAATCTCTAATGAAGTGGTCCTTCGAACCGCATCCGTAACAGGCCCTGCTAGTAGACTTGCCCCAACATTCACCTAGGTGCCGTCTTCCACATTGGGGACATTCAGGTTTCTCGTGACGATTATTGCCCACACTAGCTACCGAAGTAGCTCGGGAGCCCATCGATGGTCTTGCCCTGATGGAAATTCCCGCAATCGCCCTCGACTTATTAATGTCCTCCCTGAACTTCTTTACAGCTGAGAACGGAGCTTTACCCGTCGATCTTTTACGATAATCTCTAGCTTCAAGTTCAGCCTTCCTCTTCTCCTTTCCAAGTTCTTCCGCCTTGCAGGCTCGTTCGACTAGTGTTACGAATTCTTTTATTTCCAAAATACCCATTAGTAGCTTTAAATCTTCATTCAATCCTTCCTCGAATCTTTTGCACATAGCAACCTCATCAGCTACACACTCCCGGGCATACCTACTGAGTCTTACGAATTCATGTTCGTATTCAGATACAGTCATACGGCCTTGCTTGAGTTCCAAGAACTCCTTACGCTTTTGATCAATGAACCGTTGGCTAATAAATTTCTTTCGGAATTCCGTTTGAAAGAAGTCCCAAGTTACTTGCTCGTTCGGGACTATGGAAATCAAGGTCCTCCACCAATAGTAGGCTGAGTCTCGCAACAAAGATACAGCACATTTTAGACATTCGTCAGGTGTGCATGACAATTCATCGAACACCCGAATGGTGTTATCAAGCCAGAACTCCGCCCTTTCGGCATCATCAGTTACTATGGCCTTGAACTCCTCGGCCCCACGCTTCCTAATCAAGTCTACAGGTGGCTTACTCAGCCTCACAGGATCAGCGACTGATGGCATTACAGGCTCTTGGGGTGGATTATTAAAATTTGGGAATTGTTGGACAGCCGGGTTGGTTCGGGCATATTGCGCGACCCACTCATTCATCATGGTAAAGAAGGCTTGTTTAGCCCCCTCACCTTGATTATTCGCAGATGACTGAGGTTCAACAGGCGGCGTCCCTTGTGCAGGAGCAGCCGCTACGCTCTCAACGTCATCCGCTAGGGTTCTTTCTTCACCGGGGTCCATTTACTAATCAAAACAAAAACATTTCAACCATCGGAAGTCATCACACATTTTAACATTAACATTCGGCATGTATAGCTAGACTCATACGCGCTATGGTAGTCCTAGAACCGACTAAACCATAGCTCTGATACCAATAAAATGTAACACCCGAACCCGAAACCGACACCGGAGTCGAACACGAGGTGTTAACTGACTTTAACCCTTATAAAATTTATTTTCCAGACACTGCCCAAATCTGTGTACTAGTCGTTTTAAAAATCATATCTTGAGTTTCGTAACTCGAAAATCAGTTTTGTAATTTTTCCCAGAAACTAGACTCATGTGCCCATCTATGTATTTTTTTCTAGAATTTTTGGTCAGGCCAATTAGTACAGTTTATTAGTCAAAGTCTCCCATTTTGTAGGGGTCGACTACACTAACCTTTTCCCATTACGACTTGGATATCTCCCTGCACGGGGCTTCAATACTGATGACGTTTGTTTCTATGAAAACTAGACTCAGAGAGGAATCTGTACATATATGGTACGACCCCTAATTATCTCTGGTTAATTTATAGTGAATTTTCAAAGTCGGAACAGGGAATCCAGAAACTGTTCTGGCCCTGTTCCACAAGAACCCGAATATCTCTTACTGTACTGTTCATATGATTGTTTCGTTACTTTCGTATGAAAGTAGATTCATCAAGGTTCGATTACATAATTTATTCACTATTTAATTCCACTCCTACGAATTCTTGTGATTTTTCCATCTCATGACACTGCTGCTGCCAGCATCTGTTACGAAAGTAACTAGGTCCATTTCATGCCTACCCTTGATCCAACTCAATCGAACATTCGTGCCATTTTCGCATGGCTTAAAGTTTACCTGCCAAAGTTCAAACACAACGTAATAGCTTATACATGCCTAAATGTTCTTCTAAGCCAACTAAGAAGAAAGTACCAAAACTTGCTATCCGGTGTGATGACTTCGATGACGGCCTGACCCCGCAAAAAAAATAGATGAGTCCAAGCAACCTATAATGGGTGACAAGGAAACACCGAGTGAGTTTATAACTCAGTAAGTCATAAGCAATGCACTACCATCCATCAATAACATTATCACAAGAGGAAACAAAATAGAACAAGACAATTTACTCCATCCATACCGAACCATACCATAGTTCCTCCAACCTATCGATTCAGTTTCATATCAATTCATGCATTCACATTCCATATACTCATCAATAGGACATTGAAGCATTTTCATAAATCAATTTATTTTCGTTACAATCAAACGACTAAACGGCCTTTCACCCATCCTACGATAAATTTTATGTACGTGACTTCAAGTATATTTGTCACATAGGTTCAAACTTACCGAGCTCAACACCAAGTATAAGCATAGCACCTATTAGCCATGTACTCAAGACACTTACCCGATTTGCTGTCCGCGATCGACTCAATAGTGTCGCACACATAGTGTCCATAATGATTCACGAATGTATATTGAGTCCGCACACTCAGTGCTATATAATCAACTCGCACACTTAGTGCTACGTAATCAAATCGCACACTTAGTGCTACATAGTCAAACTCGCACACTTAGTGCCGCATAGTCAATTCGCACACTTAGTGCATCATATTCATTTCGCACACTTAGTGCAACATAGTCAAATCGCACACTTAGTGCTGTACAATTTAATCCCGCGCACTTAGCGCCAATCTCATGGTCATAAATGGTTATACCCGCACGTTTAGTGCCGAGATCAACAACTCAGTACATCTTACCTCTTTTCTTTTCATTCAACAATTTCATCATCACATACGTACATGCATATATATATATGTATATTTATTCATTCCATTCAGCATCAATACATAAACATTATGACCATTTGAAATAATACCAACTACATGCTTAATGACTTACCTTGTGTTGGGTAAGACGGTTCCAACTCGGCTACTCAGTGATCTTTTCTTTGCCTTTATCGGATCTAGTTCCCTTTTGCTCTTGAGCTTAAGTTCGACAAAATTTAAAATAGTCATTAATCGACTATTCAAGTATTACTTTCAGAATAATATATATATTGATTTGACTTTCACACACATAGATTATAGTAAGCTTTATAATAATCAATAAATAACTCATTGGCAAATTTTCATTAATGTTTACAACAAAATCACATATTCACTACGAGCTGTTTTCCTGAGCAGTAGTCGCTAAATTGTTTATAACTGGAGCTACAAAACTCCAAATCACTAGCCGTTAATTTTCCCTGAATATAGACTCGTATATCTTCCATCCATAAAATTTTCAGAATTTTAGGCTTGGCCAATCAATACCAGATTTTTCTTAAAGTTTCCCCTGTTTCACTGTTTGACTATTCTGACCACTCTTCACTACGAATCAAATTTCTCATTTTACAGAATTCAAAATGTGTTGTAGTTGATCTCATTTGAAACTAGACTCATTAAGGAGTCTAAGCATATAAATTTTATCTTATAATCATTTTTGTACAATTTATAATGATTTTCTAAAAACAGAACAGGGAATCTAGTAGTCATTTTGACTCAGCCCCACAATACTTCAAATATCTCAAGATCGGTAACTCTTTTGTTTTATAGTTTCTTTTGTAAGAAAATAGACTCTTCAAGCTTTAATGGCATAATTCACTCAGCTTCTAATTCAACTCCTACAAATTATGGCGATTTTCCAAATCACCTTACTGCTGCTGTCCCAAACAGATTATTACCAAATCAAATACTAACATTAGCATTTCACCTTAATAGCTAGCTTGCCAAGCCTTAATTTAACATATAATTCACACATATCACATTCAGCTATATATACATTTATCATATTTCCATTTCAGCATATATAACTAACATTTATTCCGAAATTTTAATATCTAATTGCTTATAAACTTTCTTCGGATGTCGTCGACTAAATGATCGACTACTCAACTACTTTCGATTTTCCCCGATCTAAATCCAATTCCTTGGTTTCTTGATCTTAACATATTCAAATAAATCTCATTTTAACATATTTTCATTCAATTTAGTCTAATAACGCATAAATGGGTAAATTACATTTTTACCCCTAATATTTCGCACTTTCACAATTTAGTCTTTATTCCACAAAACACAAAATACACAAAGTTTGGTCACACTCCTTAAGGGCCGAATCTTCCTAGTACCCATATAAGTCCATACATTTCATTTATTTCACCTTTGAGTCCTTCAAAAATTTATTTTTGTAATTTAGCCCTAACTACTCAAAATCACCAAAAACTTCAACACAAAACATATTAATCTTTAACATATCTTTCACTTTTCATCAACAACTATCAAAAAGCTCAAGCACTCATCAATGGCAAAACACAAAATCATCATCAATCCACAAAATTGAACCATGGGTTTTTAGAACTCAAGTCAACTACTAAACATGCATGCATCTCAAGAACAACATCAAACATACCTTAGTCTAGCAAACCACCATAGCCGATTTTCTCAAGCTCTTCCCCTTCCTTTCTTTCCTCTATTCGGCCAAAGGTGTTCAAGAATGAACACATTTTTTTTTGTTTTCTTTCTTCAACTCACGGCAACAAGGGGGGGTATGGATGAGACCATTTTTTTTTCATCACCCTTCCTTTCATTGTTTAATTACCATGCTCTTTATTTTATTTTTCTTAGCATACATCACTAGCATAACATGTTGGTGACATGTTTCCACCCATAGCATGGCCAGCCACTATGCTTTAATTTGGCTAATTTGACATGCAAGGACAAACACTTTCCCACATATATTAATGGGCCACTTGAACACTTGCCTAGCATATTTCCAAATTGTCTCACATAAGTCCCTACTAATAAATTCCACATACACTGACCAAATTAAAGTATGGAACTATCACACAAGCATTTACGCACATCATAAACACAGAATATAATCTTTAATTATTTATAAGACTCGGTTTTGTGGTCCCGAAACCACTTCCCGACTAGGGTCAATTTTGGGCTGTCACAACTCTCCCCCACTTAAGAAATTTTCGTCCCCGAAAATCTTACCGGTAAATAGGTTTGGATATCGTTCTTTCATCGAGCTCTCGGTTTCCCAAGTAGCTTCCTCGATCCCGTGTTTGAGCCATAACACCTTTACTAGCGGAACTCTTTTGTTTCGTAACTCCTTCAC